>NW_007577859.1:74127-86055 GCF_000690725.1 Stegastes partitus | reverse complement strand
TTGTGTAGCATTTTGTTGTGAGCAAGTAGCGCCATCTGCTGGTGATGACTGAAACCTGTGGAATCATTCAGCACAAAGTGACCCAAGTCATGCAGTTTCTTGTGATGTGGCTGTTCAGTACACGTAAGAGTAACAGGTGTTGCCCTGGCTGTTTGCTCCAGGTGCGGAGGATGACAGGGGCCTTGGTGGCAGTAGGCCAAAGGCAGCTCTCGCTGCCCCAGCTGAGAGAGATAATGGAGGCTCGAGACTCTCTGATCTACCCACAGGGTCTGGCTGCTCCAGCGTATGGCCTCTTCCTCACCAGGGTGGAGTACAGAGAGACGGGTGAGTCAGTTTGACAAAAAAGGATTCAGCAAACATCACAGTTATACTAAAAAAAAATATATATTGTTAGAATGGTATCGGTGTGCACTGTATAAATGTACTCCCACAGAAACAATAACTCTCATAGCAAGAAAATTGTTTTTTTTGTTTTTTTTTAAATGTTACTTGAGACCTTGCAAACTTGAAGTAATCACTGATCATCCGAAATCATACTCAGTAGGGTGGCTGAACTTAAATACAATGACAATGCATAAAGATCAAGAGTAAAATAAGGTCCAGATCCATTTGCCTCCAGAGATGCAAAAGACACCGTGGACCAACCAGGAAATCTTGTGTTGCAGGATGATTAAGAAAGATATTGAAAACTAATTGGACTTCTGCATTATCTTCTTATGAAACTCTGTAGTTTGTTCAAACCTCAACAAAAGAAACAATCTGGGGGAAAAAAAAAGTACCATATCAGATGTTTCTTAGAACATCAGGGAACAGACAACTTGCACAGACCTCTCGATATACAGCCATCATAAGTTAAACACCACAACTTTAAAACCACCTGCCTAGTATTGTGGAGCTGTAGAGACATTGACTTCATAAGACCCCTGAAGGTGTGTGTGGACGTTAACAGCAGATCCTTTCAGTCCTGGAACATGCGTAGGACCTCAATGGATCAGACTTGTTTTTGTAGCACATCCCACAGATGCTTGATTAGATTGTGATCTGCAAGATTTTAAGGCCAATTCAACACCGTGAACTCTTGGTTATGTTCCTCAATCCATTTCTGAACAACCATCAGGGAAAGCTGTTGCTATGACCAGATATATGTGGTCTGCAACAATGTTTAGGTATGTTTAAAAGTGACATTCACGTTAATGCCAGGAGCCAAGGTTTCCTAGCAGAACATTGACCAGAACTTCCCACTGCCTCAGCCAGCTTGCCTCCTTCCTGTAGCACGTCCTGCTGCTCTCTCTTCTCCAAGTAAACAACTCAGATGCACCAAGCTGTCTACATAGTGTGAAAGAAGATAAAATTCACCAGGTCACCTTCTCCCAGTTAGGTTCAGTTCTGAAGCTTACATGCCCACTGCTCCTTTGGCTGTGGAAAGGGGTCAGCATGGGCACACATCTGCCGTTTTGGAGATGTTCTGACTCAGTCATCTGGCGGTCACAGTTTGGTTCTGATTAAAGCCGCTTGGATCCTGACACTGCCCAATTTTTCCTGCTTCCAACACATCAACTCCAATAACTGACTGTTCACTTGCTGCCTATTATATCCCACCCTTTAACAGCTGTCACCATAATGAAAGGAGATGATTAGTGTTTTCACTCTACCTGTCAGTGTTCTTGATGTAGTGGCTGATCGGTGTATGTTGCAAATTGTTGGCTGCTTTTCACAATTGTATCGCATAAATAGCAATATTGTGAAGCATAAAATGTAGCATAGTTCGACTGTGAGTTGTGATACGAGGTGTGTCAGAAAAGTTTCAGGACTGGTGTCACAAAAGATCTGTTTCAAATCCTAACTACAAGTTTTCCCCTTCGAAGTTATCCTCCTGGAGTCTAACACACTATCCCAGCCTTCTCTGCCACACCGCCATGCACTCATAGAAGGATTCTTCCAGGATCCTCTGCAGCTCCGTCGTCACAGCCATCTTGATGTCGTCCACGCCTTCAAAACAGGTCCCCTTGATGACCCTTTGAGCTTGGGGAATGGGCAAAAACCCCACGGAGCAAGGTGGGGTGAGATTGCTCCAGCACAGCGATGTTCATCTCAGCCAGGAACTGTCGGATGCTCAGGGCATTGTGAGCAGGTGCGTTGTCATGGTGAAGCAACCACGACTCGTCCTGCCACAACTCTAGTCTCTTCTCGCACACTGAACGAAGCAAACGCCACAAGATCTCTTTGTAGACGTGCTGGTTGGTCGTCTGAAGGAGAAAACTCGTAGGTTCGGTTTTAAATATATCTTTTGTGTCACCAGTCCCGGAACTTTTCTGACACACCTCGTAGACATCAGACATATCGTAGTTTCTGAGGTTGCAGTTGTTGTCTTAGTTACTCATTTTGTTAGGAATTTACACACTAAGCATTACTTTTCCTTTATTGGAACATGTCTTGAGTTACCTCTTTGTTTCTGCCTCCTCAGACCTGCAGATACCATCTACTGGGAACTCAACAGACTGATGCTACTTGAATATGTTTGTTAGTTTTGATATATTTTTGAACTATTGTATGAAATTATCTTAATAAAGTCTTTTTTCTTTATAAGAATTTTTTTCTTCTTCTCACAAATAACAAAACAGCTTTACTGTGAGTCTGTGGTCGATATTACAATTCCCACACTTAAATAAGCATTAGGCTCCATACAGACGAACATCTCCATGTTCCTTTAATTCAACATTTTAAGAATACATAACTGTGTCATGAACGCAGCTCAGCTACAGAAGAACCACACACCTTGAACCTAACATTGTCTACACATGATCTTCAGGTTACACCAACTTGCTTTAAGCCTGGTTAGGCAATGTATACATTTGTGAACTGGGTTTTGTAGGTTCTCCGTGTTTTCAAACAAGGTATACAACATGTGGGGAAGAGTGTTAAGTTCTATCGCCAAAACTGCTTTGTGTCCACGGCTCTCATACGGTGGCATTACAATATGGATCAACAAAGTGCACACACACTCTCACTGATAATGTATACATCCGAATGTCCAAAAAAAACTGCATACACTGCTTCTTAACCCAAAAGTCTTCACAGACCATTCATGTGGATTTTCAGCACAGTCACTTGCTTCTAATTTGGCTGCATCTGTTCACTGAGTTAAATTATTTTCAGCAAGTTGTCCATAAATAGTCCATTAAAACCGGACAACCACCGGCAGTCTTCTCTGTGCCGCTGGGAGCCAGATGAGGTTTGTAGAAGGTTCAGACCGACCAATCCCTGGTCTTAATGTTCCAGCGCATTGGTCAAATACACCAGACATCACACATTTTCTTGAGTTTGTACAGTCACCCAACTGATGCGAGGTTAGCTGATTTAGGCTCACCGTGTTCGAAGTGCTGCGTCTGTCGAAATTGAACCTCATGAGGAATGTTTTTTTGCACTTCTTAGAAGTGACAGACTCAATAATTCAGTTACACTATTTCTTAAACATAAAATTTTAAATATGTACACAAGTACATGTTTTCTATCCACGCGACCATGTTGGAGCAACACAGTGAATCTGATTAGCATAGGTCCTCTGGTCCTCAAGTCAATTCAGCATTTGGTTTCAAGAAGATAATTCACACATCCTAAAGACGCCCATAATTCAATATATAATCAAAATTTCAAGTGTTAGTCAGAATATTAAGCCCAATGTCTTAGAATATTAATAACAAAATCATATGTATATATAATGCACTTGAGGAAGGCGTTTTTTTTTTTAAACTCACAATCCTTAATAACAGCACAGTCTGGGTGAAGAATGTAGCTGAGCTATAGTCAAACTGGAGACCCTGATTGAAAAGATTGTGTGGGGAAAATGAGACACAAAGGAAACAGATCACATCAGACCTTAATGGTTTTACATTTGGAACCAAAATGAGATTTTATGAGACAGATGGGGAGGAGAAGGAAGAAGACTAATGATTTATGCTCAGCAGCAGTGCCAAGTCTGACCTGATAATGTCCATTTTGGTGTTTTAAAATGATATAAATAGCATGCGTGTGAGATGTGTGGTTGGCTCATAATCGGTTACTGGCTAAACACAGAAACATCTAAATGTCCATGACTTGGAGTTAGTAGTGTGTTATCACTCTAGGCAGCCTGTTTTGGCATTTGACTACACACCCTGATGCTAAAGTTGAGGTTATTTCAGGATTAATTTGTGTCACGTGAATACAGGTTGATAGTATTTGATAATAGCTATCACAGGTTGATAAGTTTGCATAGACCCTTGAAACCCCAACCATCACCATCAAAATTACATATCTTTAAATGATTAAACTACCACTCAGAGCAGCATACCCAATTTCACCCTTTGTACCGATTTTGGTAGTTATAACAAAGCACAATAAAAAGCTGTAATAGTTCACATGATACGGTTACATTCAGTTATACTTTACTTTTAATATTAAAAACTTTGTGGCACATAGAATGCTTTTTTTTTTCTATTAGGGTTTTTTTTGTGAATCTCTTCATAGAATTGTATCATGCCACCACTACAGCAAACACTGAGAAGTGTTTTTTAAAATCTATGTGTATTTAATAAAAAGGGTAACTATGCCTGCTTTTACAGCATCACAATACACAGCAATAAACTCATAGACTTTATTCAGAGAAGTACAAAGAGTGAAATGGGGTATGTTCCAGAGACTTACAAAATACTTGTCTGAGAGGAGACATATCCACATGTAAACATATGCTGTGTTTGTGGTTTTGCTCATTTCTCCAACAGCTAAAAATAAAAAATAAAAGCATAAAACACTGTAGGAGCGTACAGTCCTCAGAGAACGAAGAGGGGGATGGGTAGTTGGGCTGGCGTCCTTCATGCGATCACGCCGGTTTCTTTAGCTGGCAATTTTCTCAATTTCATCCAGATCATCTGTGTCTAGTTTTTCAATTTTTTTATCTGTAGAGGGAGAGATCATAAATTTAGAGGGTTTCAATTATGGAGATGACATTTGGTTAATTACTGCAAGCCACCATCTCCCTAAAGTTTTCAACCATACTTACACTTGACCAAAAATAGATGTAAAAAAAAAAGAAAAAGAAAAAAGCAGCCTTTTAACTTGATCATATGAGAATATGAGAAAGAGGTGTGTGTGATTCTGCTGTCAGACTTACTGAAATGCTCCTGGATCCTGTTGAGGATGTTCATGCTCATCTTGCTGTCCACCATGTTGATGGCCAGTCCCCTTTTTCCAAATCGACCTGTGCGTCCAATCCTGTGCAGGTATGTCTCGTTATCTGGGTTTCCATCCTTGTCAACTGGCAAGTCAAAGTTGATAACCACAGAAACCTGCTCCACATCAATGCCTGAATGGAAAACAAGCAGAGAGAAAGAATAAATCATACAAGAAAACAACGCACGTCAGCAGGACAGTGACATTTACATTTTACTGTAGGACACGCACCTAGTCCACATTTTATTGCAGTGTCAAAAACACTGAATTTGAATGACAGGGTATTATTTAAGTTTCTGTATCCAAACTTGCACTGTTGTGACAAATCTCAAGGTTTATATGTATGACAATAGCGTATCTTTCCATTTATTTTCCAATTAATTTGATCTCTTTTGAAGATGCACTACAAACAGGGCGGTCTGCAATAATTAACAGACTTGTTTTAGTTCTGCATTCCTGTACTTAGAAGTTATAATAATGTACATCCAAACCCAGTGAACCAGGCAGAAAATAACTTTTTTGATGCATCAGGCAAAACGAGCTACAATATAGATGTGAAAATCTTCCCTCAAACACAGTGATACCTCTCTTGAAATATTTTTTGACTGCATTGTTCAAAGGACTGATTGTAAGGTCCAATATTCAGCATCTTTTTGATTATCAACATCATTTTTTGTTGGTTAGTAATATTGTAATATTTAACACCAAGATTGTATTTCTGTTGCAAATGCACACTGGTTCCAAATATCACTTATTGGAACATTTATCCTGGATTAATACTTAATAATTGGTATCACTATCATTGCCAACAAAAACATTGTCAGTTGACTCATACACTGTACTTTTGTGTTTTTTTATGCACAGAAAAATGAATGCCTAAGATCCATTTTTCCCTGCTTTCTTTCTCTTTCTGACTCTGACTTTACTTCAAAGTATATTTCAAAGTCTGAACATACAAATGCTGCACCAGATTTGTAAAGATATCATTTTCAAGTGCAAAGGTGTGAATAAATATGGAGATAATGCTCTTCTGAATGCGACTGCAAGTGATTCATCTTGTGAGCACTCATGAATAACTCAGTCATTACCTCGAGCGCAGACATTTGTAGTGACCAGGACCTTCTCCTTTCCACCTCTGAAGCGTTCAATGACGGCAGCCCTCTGCTCCACCTGCATTTCCCCACTCAGCAGTGCTACCTGGTGGCCCTCTCTGGACAGCTCTCCTGCAAGCCAGCCTGCGGTCTTCCTTGTCTGGATTACACAGAAGAAAAAGTGTGCTGTAGCTACTTCACCAGAAAGCTCTGTGCTTACGTAACAATTGATCAAGTGTGAAAAACAAAAAAATTGGCAACAGCAGTCAATTTACTGGAAGAGTCGGAGTATAATTACACCTTGACAAACGCGTTTAGGTGATGTAAGGCGGAAGCTCTTCCAGTAACTTACCTACTGTTGCCAAATGTTTTTTTCCTTTATGGATTACAGAAAAAAGCAGAGCAACCAATGCTGTAGAACAGCAAATTCTGATGACGTGAATGGAAACAAATTAAAAGGAATCTGAGTCAATATGAGAGGCACTGTTTTTTTATTACAGATCTTGCGTGAATTGAATGAACTCACATGGCAGAAGATCATGGCCTGAGCGATGGTGATGGCTCCATAGATGTTACAGAGAGCTTGGAACTTCTCCTCCTTGCAGTTGCACAACACGTAGTACTGTTTGATGGTATCCAGTGTCTCTTCTTCTCTCTTCAACTTGATGATGTTGGGATCTGGCACAATGCGCTGAGCAAAGTTCCACACCGACTCTTCAAATGTGGCTGAGAACAGCAACATCTGGCAGTTTTTAGGAAGCATCCTGTGTGGTAAAGAAGTGAGAAGTGAAAGGTCAGTAACTTTAAAAATGTATTAATTTATTTGAGGTACAAGTGGTCAAATTATGCAGCTGCACACCAGTTGAGTCTTTTGCATGAATCTATTTGTTTTTTTTCCCAATTAGTTTTGACTAACCTCTGGATACGGATACTCTGGTCCTGGTGACCCTGTGTGGCGATCATGACGTCGGCTTCATCCAGCACAAAAACTTTAACCTTTTTGGGGTCAATAAACTTGAATTTACCACACCAGTCCAGCATGGTACCAGGTGTCCCAATTACTATCTGTTCCTGCAGTTTCATGCCTCGCTGCACTGGAACACACACAAGGGACAAAATAAACACAAAAGGTTATCAATAGGAACAACTCAATCTAAGACAGTACAGATGTAGCACAGCAAAAAACAGAAAAGCCTTACATTTATTTCCTCTAATGGCATAGACAAGCTGGACCTCGGGATAATGTTTTCCCATCTGCTCAATCACCTTTCCAGTCTGAAGTGCCAATTCATATGTGGGTGACACACACAGGCACTGATGGAGACAGGAAAATAAAGAAAACAGGATTTAGGTAAAGATGAACGCTCCTGTCATTCAGTTTAAGTTGTGAGTGTCAAAGAGTTTTTTGTGAGAGGCAGCATAAGAGTGAGACACAAAAGGACCCATGAAGAGGATGCAGGAGGAGTGTTTAGGATATTGTGTAAAGCAGTTCACATGTATCAGTTCAGGAACTTCCAATTTAAAATACAGAATTTTGAAAGGGAAAGTGAATACCAACCTGGGGATATTTGTTGTTGGGGTCTACGTGGCTGAGCATGGCCAGGACAAAGGCAGCTGTTTTTCCTGTTCCTGACTGCGACTGAGCAATCAGATTCTGTGGACTAGAAGTAACCAGAGATTAGCTTGCAGGTACATGCTATAAAGAGGTCCTTGTTGTGAGCACCATAAATGACAAGTGGAAGGTGTTATTCGATTTATTTTAAAGTTATTTAGTAAGTCCTTGCTGTGAGGGATTTCAGTACTTCTTCAGAAACACAACACTTTGCTAGAGTGTGTAAAATACACTCACGGTTCAGCCAGCATCATCGGTAAGGCAGTTTCCTGGATTTTGGATGGCCGATTGAAACCCAGGCCGTATACTCCCTGAAGCAGCTGTGGTTTCCTAAATAAAGGAGAAAACAGGTAAATGTCAGGTGTTGGGTAAAGTGTTTTACAGATTTTCTGAAAGCACCTAATTACTTTTTTGTTTTTTGGGAAGTCACAAACTTTATAAATGACCTATTACACAGAATGACAGAAGGCATAATCCTGCAGTAGGCGTGTATGTAGGTCTTGGTGGGAATGCTTTCTAACTACATGCATGAGAAAAAAAATAAAATACTATAAATATAATAAAGAGGGAGTCTTGATATCTAGCTATTGAGCATGAGCCAGATTTGCTGAGCTCACCACGCCCTTACGACCTTTACGTTGCACAAGAAAGAATGTGCACAGTAAAATATAAAACAGTGTGCTGATCACGTTTTGTTTCCCATTAACAGAGCCAAAGGAATGGACAGCGAGCAGACATTGAGGTGACACACATTTTATATCAAAGAAAAAATCCGATTGGGACTGCATACCCCATTTTTGGTACTATGTGTGATATACATGATTCCCACTTCATTATAGAGTAGCAAGAGAGATTAAAAAAATAAATGAATAAAAAAGATTCACTCACAGTCGCAATTCTTCAAATGACTTGACAGAGTAGAGTGGAGAGTTGGGATCCTTCTGAAGAACCTCCACTTGATTTGTTGTATTGACAAGATTATTCCGGATCAGCTTGTTTAACAGTGACTGTGCCGCTTTGTCCTCTGAAACAACAAATTATGTGGCAAAACCTCTTACAACACAAGAAACCATTCCCATATATCCATCTGATAAAGCATGTCTAAATATTACAGTCTGATGAATATCATTTTAAAATGTAAACAATAATCCACTCACCTTTGTCATCGTCATCTGTAGACTTGCCGCCTTCTTCAGCTTCTGTCTTTGCTGCTCCACTGCTGGAGTCCGTTGCGTTTGCAGTCGTGCCTGCAGCAAATGACACTAATATTTACATTTTTGCGATTACTGGTTTCTGAATATTATGTGTTAACCTAACTTCAGCTGTGTGCACTCACCATTTTCCTCTGGTTTGTCTTTTATTTGAAGACTGCCAATCTGTTGGAGAAAACAAAAGAAAATCGAGTGTTATTTTTCTGAGGGAAACAAAGTAGGGCTCAGTCGGGGCTACTTCTTGGTCAGTAGAGCTACTTTGGAGCCGCTTGCATCATCTACCTGCTAGCCAGCTACCTGCTAAAGCTAGTGGACCAGTGAGCACGCAGCATTCCAGCTAACCCAACTTAGCTCTGACGCCAAGCCGGTAGTTTCGTTTCACAAGAAAACGAAACTTAACGCAGACTGGCGACCTAATGAGAAGCTTAATTGACTGACAGTGCCCCCTGTGAACACTTCCAACGGTCCAAATTAAAAGTGGACACATAATTTTCATTAACATTGTGGCACAGCAGGCCAAAGCATCCTCCAAACAGGCTAACAACAGGTTAGCTCGTGTTGCGTAAGTTAACGTTTACCGATTCCGCCGCGGCTTCTTGCTCGTCCACCGCCTGCGCCCAGGAGTCCGTAGCCATTGTGGGACAGTTTCTTCTGTGATTATTATACTCGAGATAAGTCAACTAAGCAATATAGCGCGGACTTAAGTGTCAATAATGTGAAAGTAACTATTTTCCACAATGGCGTGCCGAACCCGATTCTGCACAACTGTGCAACCGCTTACGTCGTCCGGGAGAATACAGGTGCCAGAAAATAATAGTTCCTAGCTTATGAAAGTTCCTACCCAGAGAGCAGAATGCCACAGTCATACATATTATGTATCTATGGCCACAATGACCTCCTTTCCGCCGAGCTGGTTCCAGTGCTAGTTCGGAGCCAGAGCCTGACTTAGCACCAGTTCTTTGTGTTTCCACCATAAGCACCGGTTCCAGGTTCTCAAATTGAATTGAATCGAGGACCATGGGAGAGTTGTGAGTTGTATAGCTGTTTTGGTAGGCGTTGGTCCAGCATTCTGTAAGTGTAACTGACCCATCAGAGCCGATGATAAAGAATGATTGATTGTAGACTGTGAGAATACGCTCTCTCAGGTACAGCAGTGTTTGTTATCCTATCTTGCCACTTGATGTGCAGAATTTTTCTCAAACACTACTGGTGGTATGTTTCCAGTTGCTTGATCTGCTTCTGATGGGTGACCCATGTCTCACAGCCATGGAGAAGAGTGGGTATGATGATAGCATTGTAGACTTGAATTGGATATCATTATTGCAGAAAATACTCTTGAAGAGTTTGTTGTAGGCTGTGTCAGCTGCACTTATGCAACTTTGAATATCCATATCCATAGAGGCATTGCTGGAGACAGTACTTCCCAGGTATTTAAAGTTCTTCACACTGAGTTCTTCACCATCAGTTTGGATTGATGGAGGAGAATCTGCAGGAGATGGATAGCGTTATTCATGCTGAGACATGGGCTCAGTTTTATTGATGTTAAGGGTAAAGCCTGGTCTACTGTACGCTGTGGCAAAAACATTCACAGTTCTCATTTGTATTTCGTCCTCAAAACATGAGCAAACAGCAGTGTCGTCAGCGTACTGGAGCTCAACAGTGGTTGTAAAAGAAACTTTCGTCTTAGCCTGAAGTCTCCGTATGTTGACAATCTTGCTAACGAATTGGTACAGAATGCCAACTCCATCTTTGACAAAAGTTCTGGCAAGTTGCAGAACAGCCTCCATAAACAACGAGAACAGGGTGGATGCGATCACACACCCTTGTTTGACATCGTTACCGACTGAGAAAGGCTCATTGGGTTTACCATCATGCAGAACAGCAGCAGTCATATTGTCATGCAATAGATGGATCATTTTTCAGAAATTTCTCTGGATATCCATACTTTGCAAGAATTTGCCACAGATTTGTCAGTATTTATTAAGTGTGCCAATGCATAAGCACTGACTCACACTTATTGTTATTCCTAACTCATCCCACAGCTTTGACAAATCCCATATAAATTAGATATCAAAATGTGCTTCTCAATTGGGTAAAGTGTACTAAGAGTTTTGTTTGCAATTTTTACAAAATTCTCAAAAAACTGCCCAAACCCAGCCATCTCTGGAACCCTGTAGCTCCAGCATACTTTACAACTTAAGCAGGTCACAAGGCTTTGAATGTTATTTGTCTGAATCTGTGTTTTGATATCTTTTACAGTTTTTACACAGTCGCAGTTTAAGTTTTGTGAGTTTTTTGAAAATCCTGATTTTTTCTTAAGCAGAGTGGGTGCCATCATGTGTGAGATATCCATTCACTCACATACTGTCTGGACAAAGAACAAAATGTGGCATATGTGTCATTTTGTGGACAATGTTTGTCTGACTCAGAAGACAAAGTGCTATAATGTTTGTAGTCCAGAGTGAGACCACAAGCAGGTTAGTTAATCCTCACAGACACTGGACCTGACATCCCTTTGAGTTGTTGTGGCCATTTAGGCACACGGCATAATGAAGCACTGACACTGGGGGAGATGAAACTGAAAGAATGCAATTATAGCCAATTAAATGAAATTTTGAAATCTAATTACAGTTACAGTTACAAGTTGTGAACTTGTACAATCACAGATATTCAGGATGGCATTTTAACCTGACCTTTTAAATATTCTGCATCAATTTGACCTGACAGGCTTTTGAAAAACCACATTTTCATTAATTTTACTGAAATTGACTGGAATTGGAAAATAAAACTATGATTAATATTATTA
>NW_007577859.1:68640-70103 GCF_000690725.1 Stegastes partitus | reverse complement strand
TCACAATTGTACACTAAACTGTCTCTCCCAAAAAACAAAAACAGAACAAAGACAAAATCTTATAACAGTCTTGAACAGGTGTTTCCAAAGGTGAGGCTTGTTCTAGTGAAGCCTAATGGGACATTAAAAGGTCAAAGGGAAAGTCCCACATCGTGTTGGGGAGTGGGGCCCTTGAAGGTGGCAGAGTACTAGCCAGAGTCCAAATAAAATAAAAATAAAATTAAAACATGTCGAGGATAATAACTTAATTAGCAAGACCCGATTCCTTTAATTCGTCTTAAAATAAAACTGTAGGAATCCTACTTATCCGTATGTAAACGTCCGTGGCAACTGTCTAGTCAATTAACCAAAAAACAACAAATTGTACTTAACTGCATTTTTGAAAACGCTCCAGATCATCAGTCTCTGTCTGTAGGTGATCATCTTGTGAACTCCTTACGTTTCTCTTTGTATCGAGAGCTGTGCTGTTACTTGGGTTGTGGGCGGCCGCCCGCTGCTTCCTGTTCCTGGTCTCTGTTTCAGTCGCGACGACTCCCTGTCACCTGCCAGGCAGACAGAAGATGTATCTCCCTCTGGTCCAGATCCACAGGGGATTTCACCACTTTAACTGGGAATGCTCATGAGGCCATGTCCCTCGTCGCCTCTGCAGCATCTTTGAATAGCTGGGTGGCATCTTCATAGAAGATCCGCATCTTTGCAAGGTACGGTGTCTGAAACTTTGTTTTTCTTTCAACATTTTCTTGGCTTCGGTGTATTCGTCGCGTTTCTTTAGTACTTCAAGAGGAAAGTCATGGTCAACACAGAAGCGAACTTTATCACAGAATATCTCTCTTTTTCTTCCATGCATTTCAGAGCACCTCTTCTTTCATCCGGTAGCTCCCAAACTTGACCCCGATAAATCGAGGCTTTGCCTCTTTGGTGTTTGGCCTTGGTGCTAGTGCTCGGTGTTGTCGCTCAATTCCTGGTTCTTTGTCAGTGTCATGGTTTTGTTGAGGGTTCTGACCCACATGCAGAGTAACACTCAGAAGAAATGGAGTGAGAAAAAGATATTTATTGCAGAGATTGGAAATGTACAAAGATGAGGTTGATCCGGGCCGGGATGTCGTTGTGGGTTTGTGGATGGCTAGGGCGGACAGGTGGACAGGTCGTACAGTGGTCAAAGCAGAGAAGCAGCAGTGTTACCAGTATTGAGCAGATTATCCAGGAAGCGACAGAGAAAACTCGGGTCTGGCGCAGGTAGGTTGTGGGGAACCACATGCAAGGAGCGGGTACACTGGAAAAAACCTTCGGAGAAGGAGAGAGACAATTCCTGGAAGGCTTAGGAAGAAGCACAAGAAAAACTCAAGAGGAGGCATGACGTTACCACGTAGGTTAACACTCAGGCAATGAGTGACTGGCAGCCAGCTCCTTAAATCAAGGGAGTAATGAGCCTGATGAATTACAGGTGTGTGGAAACACACCTG
>NW_007577859.1:63104-67583 GCF_000690725.1 Stegastes partitus | reverse complement strand
AGAAGAATAGAATAGAATAGAACTTTATTGATCCCTTTGGTGCAAACCTCAGGGAAATTGTTGTACTAGAAAAACAACAACACAACACCAAGACCACATTACCAACAACAGTAACAGCTGGAATAGCCCCTGCCCCCCCAACTTAGCAATACAGGACAAAATTGATTTATGTAATATTGGTCCAGACAAAGCATTAGTCATGAAATTATTTTGAGAAGTGATGGCCTATTTCAATGGCAAAATTAAAAAAAAAAACAAAAACAAACAAACCAAGAATCATCAGAAGAAAGTTCATTTGTAGTTCTAATCATATTTAGGGTGTGTTTTTTAGCTCACTTTTTGTCTGTCCCACGACATTATTCCTCTCTCCTACAGTGTCCATTACAGTCACATGAAAATGATCAATTATGCAAATTAGACGATGACATCATTTAGCGACTTCCAGCGACTTTTAGAACAGCCAATAGTGACTTTCCTTACTGAGGACTGAGTACTACACAGCAGTGTAGACCTGAAGCAGCAAAACTAAGGGATTGTTCAGGATCTCCTGTGCCATCTCTAACTATTGCCATAGCCAAAAAGGACAATTTTAAGTATAATCCTAATTCTCAGTTAAAACTTGTGTGTGACGAGTGGCGGGGTTAAAGATCAACCAGCTCAGTCTCTGAGCTTTTGCCCTTGCCAAGGTGCACGAGGAATGAATGTCAGATGTCAGGGTATTTTTGCACCCTGTTGGACCACATGAATCATGTCCGTCGTCCACCTCTGAAAGGAAGGAGGAGAGGGTGCCACGATTTGGTTTAATTGAGTATGTCCGTGATTTCACCAACATTGATTCTGATGTTTTTGTATGTATTTATTTTTACTTTATTTATTTTTATTGATTAATTAATTGATTGATTAATTAGTTGTGTGTCTTTTTTGTTTTTTTTTTAATTCTGTGAAGTCAGATTTAAACAAAAACTCACGCTCATGACCTTAAATAAAAGAATGTCCTTGTAGAAAAAAGAAAAAGACATACAAATGTTTAAAAAATATATATTTTTTGACTTTCAATAACTACTTGTTTAAAACAACTTCAAGACTGATCATAGCTACAAAATGTTTATTCATTTTAAAATTTGTATCTCTTCAAAATACCAATTTGTTGCCANCAGTGTGTTTCTCGGGTTGTCACTAATGTGTACAGTGCAAGAGAGGGGGGCCTAACGGTGGGCGACGGGGGCAAATTACGTGCATATACACAAATGAGCAGCATATACATGAATGCGTTGCATAAACAGAAATGAGCTGCAAAAAGAAAACGCTGCAAACACAGAAACGCACTGCAAAAGAAAACGCGCTGCAAAAAGGAAACACTGCATATCCACTCACACAACGGAAGTGTCCTCACAGTAGAAGTGCCCCACAACGGAGGTAGTGAGCTTTTCACCTGAGAGGCAGACAACAGTGAGCGAGACAAGTAATGGTAGTTGAGGAAAAAGCCTACCCAGTCTCACAGCAATTCGTGAAATAGTCACAAAACTTAATGTTATTATTATTATTGTTTTTTGGTGTCCCAGGACACCAAACAATAACAATAACTAAAAACTGTAGACACAAAAGCATTACAGACCCTGTCGGACGGATCTTTTCCGGGTCTACGGCGAGGCTGTGCGCTGATGCTAACAGGGTTGCCTTAGCAAATTTCCCCCAAACACTGCCGGTGTAATAAAAACACAAAAAAATGCCACAATACGATGTACTTTTTTACACTTTACACTCACTACGATCACAGCACATCTTCCGGTTGCTGCTTTCCTGCTTGTGTCCTTCTTTTCAGACAACACGAACGTTCGTCAGTGTGGGTGAACACATCTGCATAGTGATCTCTATAGTTGTTAGTGTGGATGGGCCATAACAGTAAAACTGGTTAATGCCTGACTGTCGTAAGAAAAGAACGGCAAAAACATCACAGCTAATGCGCTGTCTAATAGGGAAATACATGTCCCAGACAAGATAATTCCAATTGAAATGTATTGGTTTGAAATTCATGCTGGGGAACACGAAAAAGTTGGGCAAATCGTGTCCCAGGACACTATCATGAAATCAAATATTGTATGGTAAAATGGAAAATCCCTTCTGGGTGGGGCATAAATGTATCAGAATGTTACTGCAATGCCATCTATTTTTCCTGAGGTTATTATATATCTCCCCTCCTCATCTGTTATCTCTGAAAGTTTTTCAAATTAATTTTTTTGTGACATTAAAATTGTGACACCTCTCCTACGGCCAGATTTATACGACGAATAACATATCTTTGAGAAACCCATTCTTTTAAGTTTTTCATGTTCTGACGGGGTTAAATGCGTCTCTTGTAGGAACATTATTTGTGCATTCCCTCTTTTCATTTTTGACAATATTTGATTCCTTTTAGCTGGGCTAGAAATCCCTTTAACGCTAAATGAAATGGCCTTAAGGACTTGGTTGTTCATTGTTTTCTACAGTGATAATTGCTAATAAATCCTCTCCTTTTTCTCCATCAATATCACAATTGTACACTAAACTGTCTCTCCCAAAAAACAAAAACAGAACAAAGACNTACAAAAATATGTGACTTGTTTTAATAACAAGGGAGCTCTATGATTGCTGGATATGAGTTGTCCTCTCGTGTTGGATTGACCAAACTTGTAAGGAGAAAAAACAGGTTTTGTTCTTTTAGTAGGCTATGGTGACAATATTAAAAAGCTTCAGTGACCTTGTTCTTTAAGAACTTGGATGTTGATGATGACATTCATATTCTATTTCTGAATACAGATGAAGCAGAAAGGACAGAGGAGGGAGAGAAAGGAGATGAGAGAGCTACTAGTAAACCATGAAGTCAGGAGGAGAGAGAGAAAAAGACAGACATTTAAAGGGAAAAAACACGTTTCAGTGTGTGCACATACATGACAATAGGCCAAATTTTCCTAGCCCCTTATGTCCGGGGCTCAGCCCCTGATCTCTGCCAATCCTAGAAACGCCACTGCTTTATTGTTCGACAGTTTAAAATTCACAAAGAAGATGCGTAAGAATGAGTCTGAATACCTAAAACGAACCTCTGACTCCTTTGGACAGTGTTGTAGCAAACACAGCTGTTCCTGCAGGAGAACACAAGCGTTTCTTCATCACAGAGCCACAAACTGTTTTTTACACCGGTCCTCAAACCGAAAATGAAACNTTTAAGTAGAATACTTGCTTCTATGATCTTGCCAAAGTCAAGGGAAATTACAGTTTGTATCCCTTTGCATATTTTAAACTAGTAGATCTAATGAATCCTATCTTTTGAAACAGAAGGAACAGGACAACACAGCCAAGCAATACCGCATTTCAGCGAGAAAGTGTAAAGCTCTGCAGATTGATACAATTAAGCACCTCAATTTTAAAAAAAAAGAAAGAAAAAAAAAAAAGCTCTTTTCAAAGAACAAAAAGTGGCTGCTGAAAAAGAGAACTGGACCTAAAAAATGTGAACAGCCGCCAACAAGAAGAAATTGCCAAGCTCCGAGACTTAATGTCACAGCCCAGCTATCCTAAACTTCAGCAAGAAATTCTCAAGAGGAAGCTTGAGAAGGAAGTTAAGGATTGGAGGAAAGAAGTCGATAGAATGAGGAGACCAATTACGTCCCTCGAGGACAAAATTGTTCTTTTCGGAGAACAACAAGTAGCTTCTGAAAAAAGAGAGCTGGTCCTAAAAATGTGATCAGCAGCCAACAAGCGAAAATTGACAAGCTCAAACAATTAATGTTGGAGCAAAATATCTTAGGTTAGATGTAGGACAAAACTGGAAGAGTGTAAGTCCAGTCACACTCGGTCAGTTAAAAACCTGAAGGAGCAGCATGAGACGGCAGTGTGCCATCTGAAAAAAGAGAATAGTGAAGCGAGATGCAGGCGGCTGCAGGACGAAATAGAGAAACTCTCTGAAGAGTTGCAAGTACAAACTGAAACGGTGATAGAACAAAAACTGGAATGTGACACACAATGTGCCACATTAAAGAAAGAGCTCTGTGACTCCAAACACAACCTGGAAGTGAAACGTTTAACTGAGCTCATAGTAAAGACGATAGTTGAAGCTCAAGATAAACATAGTGAAAGCATTTTAAATGCCATTGAAATGTGCAACAAAGAAGACAAAATGGACCTTGAATTCGAACTTTTTAATAAAAAAAACAAAACAGGAACTTATGAGAAGTCATCAGGACTTAAGTATCTCAGAGGCTAAGATGAATAAAGAGTTTAATGAACCGACTGCTTACATTGCAGACAAAGAAGAGGAGTATACTGATGGGCTTAGGAAGAAAGTTGTGAAATGTTTGAACAAGTCCACAAATCAAGAAAATGAGATCCAACGCTTCAAGAAATGTTTATTTGACAACAATGTCAAGTTTGAGCAAGACACAAGTAAACTGCTCAGTTTTGCAGATGAAGTCTGTAAGGAGAATTCTGGACTAACAAAAGAACTAG
>NW_007577859.1:0-62354 GCF_000690725.1 Stegastes partitus | reverse complement strand
ACTATCACACATTACTGACTCCGCTCATTTTCTTCCTCTCAAGTGTGTTAGAATAATTTGGAATATTTCAGTCAATGTGGTAGTTAGAAAAGTTCACCTCCACACTTTCAGTGCGCTTTATATTCATTCTGATCCACATGAACAGATGGTGTGTTGGTCCAGTCGACTCCCTGTTTGGGGAAACATACTGGAGATGCTGCAAAAAACAGAGATGGTGACATTTGTATTTACTGCTTGCTTCATTTTTTTTAAAGCTAATATCCAGCTGCTGGTTACAGTAGCTTCAATGCAATGCTCAGCTAGCAAAACTATCCACTGCACCCCAGAATAACACTGTATGTTGTCAGTGTTTAGCCATAGTCATAACAGTGGCTGTAGTTCCAGCTAAAGATGCACAGACTTTCTCTGTAGTCGCTGCTGTAGGAGCTGTACTGTGATACAGTATCATATACCATATAGACCGCTCTTGGTTTTAAATACACAGAGAGTGGATGTATCCTCGCCTGTTTCTGCCAGGCACACGTCGACTCCATTGCATTTAGAAAGAAGACTACAGGAGCTGATTCAGCAAACCCTCTCCCTGACTGCTGCTGAGACACACTGTATGACTGCAGCCTTTGGATGAAAGCTGTCACTGTGGTTGTCGTCGCTTTTTTACTGTTATGGCTGCGACATACCTGTTTCTACTGGTTGTAACACTGACTGCATGGCGCTGTAGTACTTGAGATGTTTGAGTTCAATCTGTCATAGATGGTAGCAGGTTCAAATATGAACAGCTGAACACATCCATAGCACCATAGAGTTGAACCGCAGCAGAAGTCTGAACAACAGCATACATCCAGCCACAGCTACACCATCACCGATGGTATATAATGAAAAATAAATGCAACAGTGTGACATCATCTCTCCTTTCTCTACTATCAGTAGTACGTTTGTCTAAACTGGCGGTACATTCTAACTGTACCAGACCAACACACATTTCTTTATGCAGATCAGAAGCAATGGAAAGCATAATGTGAGGTCAGGTGAGACATCAGAATGAGGACTGGCTCTTCGGTTTTAAAACAAATCAACAAAAAATGAAACGTGGCATTTTAAAAACTTATACTGGGGCATTTTGTTGAAAACCAGCAGATTTGAGGCTGGAGTTGTAGACACACTGTTCTGCTGAGCCTGTGGAGGGAGCCAAACCGCTCCGCAAAGACTCACTCCTGCTAAATAATGTATATGCCTGACTGTGGAATAGAAAAATTTGAACACACACACACACATACACACACACACACACACACACACACGGACAACAAATATACTGCAGGTCTTTTTATTTTTAAGCCAGGCAAGAGCAAGAGGCTGGGCAGTCTACCTGCTCTTAAATGTTACTTCAGAACGCTCTCCGTTTCTTCAAAGCAACATCACCAACTGAAGTCTTTATTTAGGAAATGGTGCTTCATATACTTTATGTAGTTTTTATAAAGTACAAAAGGTCATTCATTTTTTGTTGGACTTGATTTGGTTGTAGAAAACAACATGAACCTACGGCTGCAATTGTTTTCATACTTGATTAATCGTTTGGTCTATAAAACATCAGAAATCAGTGAGAAATCACAATTTCCCCAAATCCCATGCTGGCATCTTGTCATATGCTATTCTGTCTAGTGTCCTAAATATTAAATATACTATGATGGAATGGACCCAGAAATGGTGGAAATTCTTACATTTGAAGAAATGGTTCTTCTGTGGGAACTCTTTTTTTGTTCCATTGACACCTTTAGTTTTGTGTATAGGGTTAGGATTAACAACCAGGCATCACAGGTAACAGCTTCAGGGCCCTGGAACCGTTGGGGCTCTAAAGGACCCAGGTTTTTTGATAAAACACACCAGTGGTGCACAGGGTAAACAGTTTCAAACTCAGAAGTGCCTTTACCTGATCTCCTGGGATAGTCTAGTTCCAATACCTGCAATATTTCAGCCAACATTTCGCTTTCATCTTGCATTTTCTTCAATGGACTAAAATACAATTAAACTATTACAAATGATATATAATGTAACTCATAATTGGCAATCTAACTGTGAAATATGGTGTTGGCTGCCCCACTCCCCCTAGAGGTTTACCCAAAGCACTGGAAGATAGCCTCAACACTTAAAAGTGCTGAGATAAATTGATTGGAACTCTTGAAGTCAGTCTGACGTTATATTTTACCACATTTTCAGTTCAGTACTATGAACATGAAGTGCACACTTATATCAGGGCCCTTCTGTGGAATGGTAATGCAGTATATGTTTCAGGGGGAAAAACGACTTTCTCTTCAAAGTCCCTATCCAAGCAACTAATTTAATCAAAAAATTAAAAGTACCATTCCTCTCCTCTGGTTTCAACTTCATGCATCAAACTGCCACAACATTTTGGTTTTACTCTTTAGTTTGTCAGGATTAAACTAATTTGATGTAATTAGAACAAAGCCAGGTCGACCACTTTCCCATTTTGTTCTGTTTTATTCTAAGCTAAAGGGGCATTGCACAAAACTGTAGATTCATTTAACTGTCTGCTTTAAAATCACACAGTGATTTTTGATTTTCACAGCATGAAGAACAAATCTGCAAGTGTTCAGCTATTTCCTACAAAATAATGTCTTTTTTCTAGTACAGCCAAGTCTGCTTTAATTAATTTTATTTCTAATTGTGTGTGCTTTGAAATGTTAATCTTATTTCTGGTTGGCATCTTAACCTCCTGTTAGATGTAGCTTCATAGTAAAGATAGAGGAGTAGTATCAGTTGTGTCATTGAACTCAAACTTTCCCCATTTTTTAAGGGCTCAACACAACATTGATAATTCCACTCTTCATTTGGTCCAGTTAGACAAACTTTTTTGTCATGACACATGTACCCTTTGTTTCACAATTAGGTGCTGCAGTTATCCCAGTTTGGTGCTTTAGTGGAAACTAGGCTATCAACCAGAGTTGGCCTCCGCTAAGGACCATGCAGGAGCACTCGGGGTCACCTCTGGAGCAGGACTGCTGTGGCTGGCTGCTACTTAATTGAATTCAGAATGGATTTCACAAATTCCGTCTGCTCCACTGGGACAGATAGATAGATAGATGATGACAGTGGCTTTGGATTGCGCTGAAGGAGATTACATTGATCTCTGTTGTCATGCGACGCCCGATCCATGTGTGCGTCAGTTCAAGTTTATCTGCGTACATATATGTGTGCGCATACGTTAGTGGGTGTGTGCCGGCATGTTGGAGAGGATGTAGTGAGCCTCTTAGATCGTCAGTTTGGAGACAAATTTGTCAAAGGCTTGAAAGAGCAGAGTTTATTGTTGCCTCCAATCAGCTGCCTTGCCGTAGGTATCCATGGCAACTGAAAGAGTAAAAGTAAGGTTTGAGGTCTCCAGAGAATTTGGAAGAGACACAAGGACTTTGTATTGCCACATAAGGACTCATTTCAAACGCTGAATATGACAGAAAGGATATCAAAGTAGAGTGGTCACAGGGTGAACAATCTGAAGAAAAATGAACACGCAGCCCACGAATACATAATGTAAGATCACTTAAACACTCCTCCATGCTTATACATTTACAGCCTGTCAGTGTTTGTGTAGGCAGCTTATACACGCTCTTATATTCACCATAAATTTAGACAGGAGCACTTCAGCAGGGCGCTCACACTCACACCTTGAACTTGTGTCCCTCAGCTAAAAAGACCGTTTGTCTTCAGTTAAAACAAAAAAAATGGAATGAATTGTAAAATAATAATAATAATAATAATAATTGCTAAATGACAATTTGAAGAGAATAAGGGGGTAATGGAGATAAAAACAAGTATTCCTGACAGAAATTAAAACTGCATAGTCTTTTCTAGTAGTACTCTTTCAGCGTATCAAATAAGGATGATTAGTTGTTCTTAACTGAGATGTTGTATTTAACCACTACATCTGGAAACTGGACATTATATTGGTATTGATGATTGCTTTTTTGTTTTTGATGGACTGCTCTCAAATAATAAAAAGACTTAAGCTTGCTTTTTCAGATTACAAAACATAATTTGCAATTTTTGCTTTAAAAAAAAAAATTTACTGCATGGATGTACATTATAAATTAGCCTACTTTCTTTAGGAAAATGCAAAGTATGTGGTATTCAGCAATGATTTAATTTTCTTTGGAAAGTAAATGTCAGCTGCTGGCGGTCTTTTTTTTCTAAATGGTATAATCATGTGTCATGTAATCCCATGTGGGATGGTCCATTTCAATGATGACACAAAAATAAAAAATGTATTCAGTTGTTCATTCAATCATTCATGCACCGCCTCAAGGAGGTTTTGAACTGTGAAAGGGTGAACAAGCGGTTCACCGGCGGTCAGATGTGCCCTCAGCTTTGGAGGAAAATATGTTGGAAAGTGTCGAATAATAATTAATTGACGGGGTATTTTTATACAGATGGCACCCCATCATAACAATCAAAAATTGTTTAATGAAGACAATTAGTGAACACATAAATTTATTTATTTTGTACTTTTAGATTTATTCGATGGGTAAGTGGAGAGAGGAAGACAGTAGGGAGAAGAATCGTGGAAGGACCGTCAGCAAATGGCTGTGGGTTGGATTCAAACCCATGGCTGCTGTGTTGGGAACTTTAGCCCCTGTTTATGGGTTGCCCACTCGACCTCTTGAGCTACCTGGGTGCCCGTGAACAAACTATTGATCCATTCTTGCACTTCTTGTGATTGGCTGAATACAACAGCTGGTTCAGATTTGATATAAGACAACAGTCCCTATAGCAAACCCAACTGCAGACTGAAGAGCAGGAATGGTGTGAAAACATGGCAAAGTTACAGTTTTTGCATTAAGGGCTAAAATGGACACAGGCAGAGGACAACAGGCTGCCATGAAGCTGTAACAAGTACAGACAAGCAGAAATGAACAAGAGGTAACAGGCTTAGATGGCTTAGCAACAGATAGGGAGAAAGTACTGACTGTCCTCTAGACCTATGAGGGCTGAGGAGCTGCTCTGCAAATGATAGGGAAAGGTGAGACTCTGTGGTGACAACTAGTGGACAGGTGAGGAATGACAGCTCTGGAAAGACAGGAGACATTACAGCAGGTTTAAATTGTTCAGTGTTTATATACTTTGATGCCTTAAATGTTTTTCAGCTTGTCAGACAGCAGATTTTAGCAACATTAGTGTGTTAGAGTGTTACTTCATACAACCAGTTCAGTTGAAGTCCGATATTCACACTCCTCCTGGTTCTGTTTGCTATACATAATTCTAAACTGAATATTTTGGGGGTTTTGGACTGTTGCTGGGAAGGAATATCTGCTTTACATATTATAATATACTGCTTGTACAGAATTCACTCTACCTGAAAGCTTTCCATAAGATTTTAGAACCTAAATGAAGGAATTTGCTGCCATTAAGCCACAGGAGAAACAATGTGGTGTAACCCTTGTTGGTGCTAAGGCCTGGCTCTGTCCGGTTTCTACTTCAACCCAAACATGCTGGAGGGACTCGAGGATAGGACTCTGTGCAGGCCAGGGAGGAGCTTCCGCAACATGTCTTTTTTAACTTTGTCTCCTTGAAACAGAGATGGGATCCCAAAGTAATATTAATTCGCGCACAGACTCATGTCTAAAATGTCGCTATGTGTTGTCGCAATAGATTTTAATTGAATGAAACTAAGAGGCATTACCAGAACCATACAAAACAGCCCCAGTACACAGAAGTCTGTGGACATAACCTTTTAGTGTAAACAAGTGCAGTGCCTGTTTACAACATGCAGTTTTCCGTGTGCATCAGTATAACACTAAAAGCGAGTCTGCAGATTACACACATGCATATCACACATAGCGTTACAGCCTTTAAAAGATGATAGCTAAGAACATGCTCACGAAAAAGGGAAAGTGTATGTCACTGCTAATAACCAAAAAACAGATGAAGTAAACCTGAGGACGCAAAATAATCCAACATAAACTCTACTTTTTATTTGTCTTAGTCTCACATAACCACCTCAGTGATAAAACAAGCAGCGGGACAACTAATAGGATGGCATCCAATACAACTTCACATTGGATGGTAATACATTTGCATATCCCCGGAATTCAGTTTGTGTCATGTTTCCGCTCCAGGGTAAGAGAGGAAGACGTCACATGTAGAATCGAGGAAAAACTGAATGAGCTGTGGTCAGAGGGAATGGCAACCGTGAACATGCTATCAACGACGACTACACCAGGAAGTTATTGAAAACCAAAGACTATATTTTAAAGATGAGCAGAGCTTCCAGATGTGTAAAGTGAAGCCAACGCAGAAGTGCCGTAAACCTGCGTTCTTTCTCACAACAATCAGTGAACGACTCTTCTGGTTACACACACACACACACAAAAAGTCTATCTAGTAGTCTATGAGAAAATGACCCTCCTTCTGACTTGATTTCTTATCTCAGTAAACATTATCCAAATTAGTTTATGGTCTCAGTGACTAGTTTAAAGTTCCCTCAATACAGCATGGTGCTTGTTTTGTCAGCTGTAGTCTAATTAGAGTAAAACACATGATAAAGCAGGATGTGCTTTGGAGTGTGGCTACCTTGTGATTGACAATTTGCTAGTAATTGCAAAGCGTCCTCAAGTTCTCAGTCACATCTATCCCTCCCATTTCATATAGAGTTTCAAAACAAAGACCAAGATAAGGAAATTCTGAACTCTAGCCTTAAAAATAGTGATCCACAAACGTAGTTACGTCCATCTTTAATACGGTGAAAACATAATGTCATAAAAGCATAACAGAAAACAAGCTTTTTGCCAAAATATGAGTATTACTCATCCAAACAACTTCACACTTAGTGCCGCACGTCCTCGGGTCCCCGGCGCAACACCAGCCAAGTGTGGAGCAGATCGGATAAATGTTTGTCGACAAAAGTGAAGAACAGACACATACAGTGATACCTTCTTTCATCGTTGGATGAATTTGTCGGGGCCCCCCTGCTGGTTGTAGGTCTGCTCCTTACACTACTTGATTGTTTCAATATTAGTGAAAAGCTAATAGTCTGATAAATATCGCTACCTTTAATTATTGTATTCATCCCTTTCAGTGTGGCTATCATGGTCCCAATAAACAAAAGAGCTGACAGTGATACTACTGTGTAGTGAAGGCAATGCCACATGTAAAACTATGCAGCAGCTGGAGTCTGTCTCCTCTGTTTTGTTCGCTTTTGTCTTTAACATGGCAGCATTTGGGTGTCCATCGGCAGCTAATTAATCTGAATCAAAGGGAGACAAATCCTGTAAACATCGACAAGCTGTATGCACAGGTCCATAGGTGATGGAGAGACAAGCAGAGGGGGAGAAATGGAGATTAAGGGTGGATTCTCCCCAGACCTCGTCTCCCCGCTTTCTTCTAGTAGAAGTCATTAAGATTCGTACCCCTGATCCTTCACTCTATGCGGCTCCTCTCTGCTTGCTCCATGCATCTCTAGCAAGAAGAAGAAGAAGAAAAAAAAACACAGAACCTGCACACCTACGCCAGAATTAAAATGGTGATGCAGCACTTGTTTTCTGTCAACAAGAGAGAGCATACTGAATAAGAGAGAGAAAGTGAGATACCATGAGATAGGGCCAAAAGAAGTGGGGGAGAGCGAGAGAGGAAGGGGCTGACAGCTGGTTGGTATTCCTGAGGCTTAGCCAGGGAGGCTGATGGTGCAGAGTGGACATCACTAAGGAATTTCAATGTGGAAACAACGACTTGCTGTTGTCTGAGCCTTTATAGTTCTACGTAGTGTTTTATAAAGCACTGTATGTTTATTATAATAAGATCTACTCCGATCAGTAATGGATTACCATCATAACACTTCCTTCTAAAGCATGTTAAATGTATTTTACATGCATTTCATCGTACCCCTCACAAATAGTATATTTCTGCTTATTGAATATTTTATAAGACAATGGACCAAATAAGCTTCTTGGACTCAATTCTAGCATTTGTTATAGGCTAATATTACATCTTCTCTGGCAATTCAGAATTAAATTTTACCCTCTTACAAGAAGTGATGTTATTTCAAATCCTACTTACATTTCTTACTTTTTAAAAAAAGAAATCAAGATGAAAGCCTAAAGTTTCCAAAAGACACAGAATATGTCAGGCAGAAGTTTGACTAAATGTGTCCAAAATGATGCACAAAATAAAAATTTGATGGAATGGTGCAGCCATAGAAAAAAAAGAACATTTGCCTGTAAACATCCTCAAACAGTGAAAAACCCGATGTACAATGCATGACGCCGTCAGGGAGAGCTAAATGTGATGATTTAACAAACCTGTAGGCTTCTTAAGGGGAAGTCACTGGGACAAAACTGAATGTTATGGACTAATCGTCTGTCCTCCATAAAGCTGTGCGGTATCTTAAATGATATACAGATTTTTTTGTATTTTAGATGAAGGGCTACTATATTCATTTTCAGTGTTGTTGTCAATTTCAATCAGTAGTACCCAGGTGGTGTCTGATCCTGCTACATGTTTGAGTAGCCCTCAACGGTGTCTCTCGAATGAAAAATGGAATTTCTATAAATATTCTCTCAAAAGAAATGTTTCCATATTCCATTTAGGTACTTCACTAGTGAGTACTTCTTACAGCTTCAAGTGACTCATACTACAGATCAGCCGTGCAGATGGATTTATCGCCAAGACATGAGAAAGGTAAGATGGAAGAATCAGTATCCTGGGACTCAGTCTCCAGGATCCAGAAACACTTTTAGTCCCAAGTTTGGCCAAGCAACCATGAGCATCTGGATCCAGCCTCCCTCCTTTCGCCAGGGGAGACCCAGCTCTCACTAAACCCAACCAATTCACTAGAAAAACAGCTGGATAATTACATAAGACGTGGTGGGGGCTAAATAGCCCTGAGTTCTTTGAAAAACCTGAAAAAGGATTAAGCCGACTTTTCGTTTGCTCACGCAGCTTCGAGTTCAACAGTCACTGACAATCATGCGGCCATGTTCATCTACTGGGGCCAAAGACCTTCAAGGCTGTCAAGCCGCGGCTCAACAATTTTCAATTCCTTAATAATTTATTGATGGCGGGCAGTCAAATTGCATATCAATAATGTAGAAGGGCTCAGTACAATGTTGATACAAAATACCCTTTCAGTCGGGCTCATTCATGCTCACAGACCTGCAGACATATGTACTATGTTTAGTCCCACGTGGGTCCAGCACTGGCACATTGCATGAATACAATCTGCATCAGTGAACTGTGTAATGTTAGTTGAGGATGGAGCAGCTAAAGTATGCTTTTCATGTTTTCTTTTGCAAATCTGTCTTTGAAGATGCATGCAGGATAAAGCCCCAGAGGTGAGGAATTGAGCTTTTAATGTGGGGGGATGCAAAGAATAGCAGATAGCTTACTCCTGTCTTCAAATAATTGCATTTTTCTTTTCTTATTTTTTGTCTTTAACACTATATTTCTGTGCAAACTGGCAGTAAAAAAGTTTTGCAACACTTTAGCAAGATTGTACTCATACATGACCACCACAGCTCTCAGACAATTGGACAGCTATACTGTGAGTTTGGGCCTGAGCCAATCACGCATGTAGGACAAATTAAGTGACCAATGGCGGATTTCCATCTAGGTCAGCATCTTTTATTCAGGAGGCACGCGTACACAGTTACATGCCATCCCGCCCCGGGGGCCCTGCGGAGACCCACTCTGCCATAGAGAGATGGCCCACCATTTTGTTCTGTTTTGAAAATGATCTCCATGCATGAGATTAGCTGGGGGGCCTGCGAGCTCTTCCCTTTGTTGTGTATCCCAGTTTGGATATTTCCCGGCTGGTGTCTGTGAGTGTGTGCAGGGCAGCGTGCATGCATGGTGCCAGGCTGCATTTGTGCATGAACGTGCATATGCTCGTGTGTAAGAGTGTGTTTAATGGAGGTTTTTGGTCATTGCAGGGGCTAATACGATCTCGACGGAGACATCCGATGCCCATTCTGTGTATGAAGCTGTAGCACTCTGCTGCTGAGCTTGAGGATAACACTCGTAGTATTTCAATCTGTCTGCGGTGTTTACAACAATGTACACTTTTCTATACAAATCCTACACTTTTGTCTATACAGTAGATGCCTGTGTGTTGGCGGGTGAGGATGGGTCAGAGGTAAAACACAGCTTTTTTTTAAGGTCAAAAGGAACTCTCATGGTTGCTTTTTTTTCTTGAACTCTTCCTGACCCTGCACTGGTGCACTGTGCTGTAATATATTCCCAGCACTTAAACATACATACGCTTTTGGAGGAGAACTGTAGCATGAAAGGAAGCCGCCGCATCCATTCAGCATTGGCGTTTTTAGACACAAATAAGCAGTCAAAAAGACAACCCGCGTGCAAAACCCTGCCAAAAATCCTCGTACTAAACGTACACAAGTGAGTACACAAGTACGTAAAGTTGGTTTTAAAGCTTTATGATGCCACTGCACCAAAATGTAAAAAGCTGTCTCTCTCAGCCGTTGGTTTCCCTCCACAGACTTAAAGCAGCAACAAAGCAACTAGACAGAGAGACAGAGAGTGAGAGATAGAGAGAGAGAGAGACTGGGGAATGTGGTTGCTATAGTAACCATCTGGTGGGTCTGAACTGTTTCTCCCTGGCATTCATTTCATCATATTGAGCCCCTGTCTCTCTTCCTCTCTCTACCTCCACTCTCACTTTTGTTTATCCCTCTCTTTTCCTCCTTCTCTCCAGGCTCTCCATCTCTCTTATCTCCTCATCTCCATCTCGTGCCGCTCTCCCACTCTCTTCCAGGCTGCCTGCCTGCCGCCCTTCCTCCTTCTCCTCCCTTTATCCAGCACGTTCGTTGCAAAGCAGTGAGAGAGAGTGTTAAATGTTAATGCAGAGGGGGTCCTTCCATCTCTGAGTTTTTGGCTCGCTGTCCATTTTTTTTTCTTCTAATTTTTACATAACCCTGCCCTGACAGACCCATCTGTTAGACCTGGACCTTTAATAACAAAGCATGAGGGGCAATATCCACAGTGCCAGAATTTGGGTGGGGACTTAAGCTTTTGGTGATGACTAAAAGCTGGCCCGATATCTGAGAGCAAACTTGCTTGAAAGCTTGACGTCATCTGTAATCAGAATTTAGATGAGTGGCTTTTGCCATCATATCATAGGCAGGGTTGCTTTTTGGTCAAATATTTGGATGTAGCTCTGCCAAAAAAAAAAGTGACGTAAAACCCCTTTCTCACGAGGACACAGAATAAGTCCATTGTGGTGTCGAAAGGGATATTTATTTATTTTTCCAAGCAGGACTGCATTTCCTTTTCCCCCCTCCTATCAGCATTTGTCCTTGTGAATTCCCAGCAGAGTCACAATCAGCGAGAGAATACCTGACCCCAATGCCAAACGAGCTCACCCACCACGTAGATGCATGTGCACGCAGACATTTGTGTGTGCGCACTCACACTCAAAAATTAGAATACATACACAGGAATCCATAACCGCACGGATGCTGACATGCAGTGGAATGAAATGCAAATGTTGCCTCAACCATTTGCATGCCGTACACATTTTATCACTGCGTCATATAAAGCCCATTGATTCACACCAAGAAAGAGAGAGAGGGCCGTTTTCTCAGCGAGTGGTTCAGTATGTGAGGTCACAGCAGTTGCCAGAAAACAAAGGTCAGATTCAGGAGTCCGGTGGAGAGGAGCCTAGATCTGCGTTTCCCCCCATTTTGGAATCAGTCAGTGTCCAGATTGTGTGTTAGCTGGAGTGTGTGGAGCTAACAGGGACTTTGCAGGGTGTGGTTTTACCCCTCTTGTCAGTGACCTATGAATGCCCTCTTCCCAGTCTTTCCAGCTTGATTATCTCTGTCTCTATCCATCCTTCACGATGCTATTCTTCTACTTCTTTCTACCTCTTCTCCTACACCTGTCGGGGGGTTATGTAACCAACAGCTATCCAGAGTTTGACTTTCAACTGCCCCCTTTGACAGCCTTGGCGATTACTTTCTCATGAGTGCTCACTACAGAACCCATTTGCCACAATATTATCCAAACAGTAAGTGAGTAAATGCAACTTCTCGCCACATTAATGACAATAATGGAGAATCTGTTTATTGTAAAGTGTCTTCCAGCAGTGAGGGCCACACAGGAAAAATCTGAATGTGAAGCGAACGGCAGCTGCTGCATCTCTATGACACTAGCAGTCGGACTTGGCATTTAAGCATACTAAACACGTCATCTCAACTCGAGACGCGTCTGCTTGTTTATCTGGCAATATGTATTAGTTATGTAAGCTGGAAATAATATGCTATATTATCCTAACTATGGCTGGGAATACAAGGATTTCTGTTGAGACGACAGATTCAGTGTGGCTGTCAGTTGTGAGGGAGATAGATGAAAAGAGAGTAAATCTTCATGAGTGTCTCTCTGGTCATTAATTTAACTCCTAATATCTCATCTCTGTGTATTAAAGTTACATATTTAGATTTTTTTAAAAAAATGAAAATGATCATTTCCTGCCTCGGCTTGTGTGACGCCGCATTTTCCTCTAGAATGTGAAGATCTACATAGTCACTGCGTCTGTCTTCCCTCACTCCTCCTCGTTTGCTGCAGCTCAGGCAAATCAGCTCAACTAAACACTGTAAAACTACTCACACTACACAATGAAAAGTTGTAATATTGCAGTAATTTAGCCATATATGTTTGAGCCAGAAACTGAAAAAGAACAATGATACAGAAAGCCTGATACCCTCAACTGACTGGATCCTTAGATTTGAAGAGTTCATTTGCCAAAACAGATAACTCCATCTTCACAAACCTACAGAAAACACACTTTTCCATCGTCTACCTGAGACAATATCAATCAAACTTAAGTTATCTCTATTTTTGTCATGTCATTTCTACCTAGTCAAATCGACTCAACTTCAGTTTGATATTATCTCAAGCAAATAACAACAACAAAAAAAGTTTACTGAAAATCTACAAAAATGGAGTTATCTATTTTTGCAAATGCACTCATGAAGTCTCAGTCTAAACACTATCATCTGCACACTGCCGTTTCAAGGTGAAAGTGCTCAGTCATGGCACCGTCTGCTTATTTCACTCATGATATGTCCTTTTGCACATAAGAACACCACATGGAAGTGTTTGCAAGGTATGAAACTTGATTTTTAAAGGCGGGGGATCCTTAAAGAAGTCTGTCTATGCAGGATTTTGATAAACCTGCACATCAAGGGAGAAATAATGAAGAGATATGTAAATGATTTCAAAGAAAACCAAGTCATAGAATTAAGATAAAGCTCCACGTGGACACTTTTAAATAACATTTATGTCACAAAGTGTAGGTGGATGAAGCCTCCTTTGATTCACTGTTACAGGACTTTAGTTTTAGGCCATCAAACGTGAAGAAGCACATCATTCCAATTACAATAGGTGGTTGATTAACTTTTCACTAAATGCTTCTGTTTCCTTCCATAGTTCAAACACCCAGTCTCTTGTGACCAACAGTTATCTGCTGCACAGTCTTTTTGATTTATAAAATGGTCACTGTAGAGAGGTCTGCAATGTGCTCAAGCAAGCAAACTAAGAAAATCTACAGGGCCTGATGAACTTGAGTCAAACTTAGTATATTTTGCTGTAGAGTTTATTGTACCACCTGTAACTCATCTTTTGAATGTGCTTTTTAAAAAATTTCAGACAACATTCCTTATGTTTGAAACTCTGCCACCTAAGATGTAGTGATCATACCTGGCTAAATAATTTCAGCCTCATCTCTAAATCAACAGTCCTGACACGACAATAAAGGTTTAAAAATACTAATAATGTTGTATCTGAACACAAATCTAGAGTAAGAAAACTCAGTGATATTTCTCGCTGGTTGCGGGACAACATTGTGCAGCTTAATTCAGCGATCTTTTTACAGCCTTTGATACAATAATCGTGTAATTATGAAGTGCACAGTAATTAGTATGAGGCTGTCAAAACTGCTGTGTCCTGATGTGTCAGACAGATGTGCACAAGCCGACAGCCTAACTTCTGCTTACACCAAATGATGTGAAGTTATGATCACTCCTCGGACCACTGTTACTCAGTTTTTACATAAATTCTCTTTGGTTGTTTACGTGATGCAAATGTGATGTCACTTATTTACTGCAAAGCAGAGCCTTTCCCAACTCACTTTTGATAATGTCCACACATCTTAGCTCTGTCGTGCGAATTTCTTTGAAAATTCGTCTTGAATGTTGATGAAACTAAAGCTATGCTGTGGTCGAATTCTAAGAAGAAAAACTCTTGGTTGTTTTTTGAATTCTCAGGTACAAATCAAGAAATTTTCATCCATCCATCATCTATACATCGCTTAATCCTCACTAGGGTTGCTGGAGTCTATCCCAGCCGACTTAGGGTGAAGGCAGGGGACACCCTGGACAGGTCACCAGTCTATCACAGGGCTACACTTAGAGACAGACAACCAAGCACACTCACATTCACACCTACGGACAATTTAGAATCACCAATTAACCTCAACATGTTTTTGGACCTTATGGGAGGAAGCCGGAGAACCCAGAGAGAACCCACGCTGCACGGGTAGAACATGCAAACTCCACGCACAAAGATCCCGGTGCCCCCCCCGGGACGCGAACCGGCAACCTTCTTGCTGCGAGGCAACAGTGCTAACCAACTGCGCCACCTTGCAGCCAAGACAAATCTACTGAGCATATTTTGTCTTATAGATTCATAAAGATTTTATCCGTGATGAGTCTTTGTCTTTTAAGCTTCATATTCCGTAACTTGTGGAAAAACTGATGATAAAACATGACTTGTTTCTTGTTGCAGCTACTTTGCTTCTTTTGCTCAGGGATATACTGTAAATGTCCTTATCTATACCTACAGTCTTTGGAAACAATCTGTCGTGAAGCGCTAAGATCCATTACAAATAGTGCAGCTCTCTCAAACAAAGTCGTTCCTCTTTGTACGCTTGGGTCGGCCGTTTCTTTTTAACCTCCAGCAGATTAAAGCTGTAAATTATATTAATCTATGAAGCTGTTTTTCTTTTACAGCCAACCTATACTATGTATGTAAGTACATGGAACAAAAGTTAAATTACTTCAATTTTTAAGGATGACACAGATGCTAATGGATTTGTGTTTTTAAAAATAAAACGAATGTCAAAAAATGAATAAAAATTCTTTTCATATCAGCAGTGTGCTCTATCAGTCACACTATTCAGACTGTTAGAGGAGAAACTTGCTGGTGTACAATTTTGTATTTTGATGAAATTTATATTAATATTTGTTTCAAATGTCAAAACTGGTGATTTTTGATGCTGCAGTTTGAAGAAAACATTCCACTGTTTGTGTGTGTTCAAACACTACCATCTTTTCCTTCCTTACTAATATAATTTTATCATTCTTTGGCACTTTGTTGTTGTGATTACTAAGATGTTGTGTAATTTTGCTGTTTGTGTGACTGATGCATCCGACTCTTGGGCTTCTTTGTGACTCCACTGACCGCCTTCTGTTGCCGAGAAAATCCACTCTTCCTTGCCCAACTTCTGTTAAAAAAGACAAATGCTGGCAATTACTCTTCTACTTTCTACGAGTTAGAGGTGTATCTGCCTTTGTAGGTGAGATTTATGATAAGCGCTTACTACCTGGATTGCTGGTTTATCTGTTGCAAACACTGCAAAATTCTGCGAGCTGGGAAGGAGAATTTATTTATTTATTCTTGTTAAATGTGAGGATGTAATGACAAATACAGGAAACAGAAATAAACAAAGAACTGTGCACCAGCAATTTGACTAAAGGGCAAATAATAGTTTACATTCAGCACAAATTACAGCTTTAAAAATGACTACACGTAATTACATTTGTAGCTTTGATCTGTTGTAGGTCTGCTGTAGCATTTATCCATTTTGTCTTGCCCTGACAATCACATCATTAAACCTCACAGGTTTTGGTTGTGTGGGGAAAGTATGTGAGCCTGTTTTAGGAGTGAGCAGAGGCAAGCTTCATCCACCTCATCACATCCAGCTTTCACTGCATCACTTTGGATGAAAGGATCCACCACACAGACAATCATAAACCATTACTCCCTAAATGTAACATCCTCTGATCCTGTGCGAGTGGATAGGCTGCTACTGCAGTAGGCGCCACTGTCATGGTTGACTGCTGTCTTGGAAGAAGGGACTATTTTGGCAGGATAATGCGGTCACGCCACTGAGTGAATAAGGGGTCTTGAGAGAAGAGGGCAGAGATAAGAGAATGGAGAACATTCCATTAAAGCTGGCGATGGTATCAAGCCGAGGCTCAGGGAAGACTATTCTGCACCGAAACCCTCCGCAGCACCCATCGAGTGCAAGGTGCATCTGTTACCATGGTACCCGGCGCAGGCAGCCCCTTTCATGTCTGTCAAGACGGGGAGGGAGAGAGACGAGCAATATGTTAGTCTCGCCTGCAGTTGGAGCTGAAACGGCCATGCAATTGCCTATGTGTGTGTGTGTGTGTTCACTCCGAGCTGCATGTATGTGTTCCCAGCACACATCCAGGCAGTCGGGGTTTAAGATGCTGTACGCTGACAGAGGCTCGTCACACAACATGAATCATTTAGTCACCACAGCAGAGCTGGAAATGTCACGTCTCATCAGTGTTCCTCATGCCTCAGTGCCCCTGCACCATTTACATCTCTGGCAACAGAGTTAAAAGTAGGACTTGATTAAAGAGAGAAGCTGAGATTTTAAATGCAAACAAACATTTATTGCATTGGGAAGCAGTGGTGTACATATTCCCCACAAAATCATTTGCAGTACTGTAGCACTTAATGAGATCATAGTCTGTTGTGCAGTTGTCCGAGCAGAGCGTCTCCACTCTCCTTAAAACAAATCAGAGCAAAGTGTGCATTTCAGATTCTTGATGGGTTTATTTGCTCATCATTCTTCCCATTTCTGTCTCCTTCCATATCTGATCTTTCCAAGGAATGGGATGCTACTTCCTCACAGTGGAAAATGCTGACTTGACCTTCCTTGGCAGCCAGTTAGGCAATCCAGTAACAACAGGAGAAACTGTACAAGGAACATGTCCAAAAGTAAGCCAAGCTATCTGCTATTGTCTTTATCTTTCTGATACAAAACTATATTTTTGTGTTTTTGCTACAGTTTTTAAAACAGTTTAAAAAACAAAAAGCAACACAGTACATCATTCCTTATTGTAAACCACAATCAACACTAACAGTAAATAGTACTTTGTCATAATCTTTATTACAAGATATTAGGCCACTGTACAAATCAGTGTGAATCGTACAGTACAACGCAGAATTAAGACTGTTTCTCGAGGTTTGTCATTCAAAGCTGTATACGAGGTGCTTCAAGAATACACAAGAGTTTCAGAATTTCTGCCATGCATGCATGATTTCATATTTGCCATGCATGAGTTGGTATTTCAGTGTTTTAAGAAAGAGCCCTAAAAAATGGCAACCCAATAAAACGACTGAACTGAATGAGTAAATGTATAAAGCACAAAAAAGAACAAGTAGTCCGGTACAGTATATCCCTCATGAGATTTGGCACACACAATAATGCACAATGCAATATAAATAGTTTTATCAATAGGGTGTGTACAGTCAAGTTACAGTATCAACCAATCCAGGTGAAAGCCTGGGAAGCTTAAAAACAGGTGGGAGGTACACTGTATATAAATGACTCGTTAGCTGCAAAGTATGGTAACAAAAAACACTCAGGCAACATCGAGAATTGTTAAGTGAACAAAAATATCACTCTCATTTGCTCAAAGTTTTCTCAACATACAAAAAAAAAAAAAAAAAACACTCCCGCTGGCCTTAAGTCACTGCAAAAGACATATTCCAAAGGATCAATAATAAATAAAGTCTTCAACACAGAACAAAGCAGTTCACCAATTCCCACTTTGTGCAAGAAAATATGGGCTACCCTTTCCATATTTACAAACTCTGGTATTCATTTGCCCTCGATCAAAATGAAGAGCAGAAAGAATGGTTGATAAGATTGATAAGATATAGGAGAAGTGTGTGCTTTAGTTTTTATATTAGATTTACTTCTGTATCCTGTCCCTGATTTCTGCATTTCGACAGCGTCGCCTTCGTCGCCCCCCCTTGTTGTCTTCTCCCATGTTTGGATTTATGGCGAAACCCTGTAATCGAGGGTGTGTATGTTTGTGCGTGTGTGGCTTTGAGTGCGTGCGTGCGTGTGTATGTGTGTGTGTGTGTGTGTGTTGGGGGGGTCCACCTGGGGGTCTCCTTTGCTGCCATCTCCCACCCCTGCCAGTGTGTGTCATCCGGACGGTCATGACTGACTGGGAGAGGAGGGTGTGGAAGTGCTGCTTGCTGCCACATGAGAGAAAGTGCTTATATACAGTGTCTTTGGATTAAAACTGGTAAATATCGCCATAAAAAATTTCAAGAGTGTCTTTTGGGGGGTGGAGAGCCGAGCGCTCTAAGCCTCTGCCGGGGTCTTCTCTGTTCCATTTTTCTGCTCGTCGTCGCCATTCTCATCCTCGATCACAACTGTGGATGACAGGGGGAGAGAGTTAATGAGGGGGGCTCATCTTGGTGTGGCGTCTTGAAAATTCACCATCGACTGACAGGAGGGCATTAAAGCCCACAACCATCAGGGCTGTGTTGTATGAGCACAAGTGATGTGTGTATACATGAGACAGTGAGCACATGCAAAAAGACAAAGATAACCACGAGTGTGACTGTGCTTCTGATGCACATTTTGGGAATGTGCATTGTGAATATCTGCGTGTCTTTGCTGTGCACCTACAGGTGCAGCACTTACACGTCTGCCTATTTGCCATGTTGGTCCATGTTGTGTCTGTGCACTACTGTACATGCAACTGTGTCTGTCTGTGCATGTATGTGCTACCAGAAGTGTGCCTCAAATTTCAAGGACTATCTCATGGGTTTTATTAGGAATGCATGACACACAATAGAAAACACACAACCAAGCTGGATTCATCGTGCAAACACAAAAATCTGAATTTCACAGCATTTAAACCTCAATCATACCATCCATTCACGGGGAGGGAACATTCAGCACAACTCTGTTGAGCATCGTTCAGAAAGCATTTAACAGCACGCACTGCGCATCCAAGTTGTGTTGCAATGCGAATAGAATATTTAAAAACCAAGACATTACACAGGCATGCAAACAAAAGACTTTTCCTCTCTGATCTTTTACTCTAACGAAGATCGTGCCAAAGCACCTGTGTTGCCGATCTGGCTTCACAGGGAAATATTCTCTATTCTGGTGCACTACTAACCTATGTGCGCATTCATCACAATCACCATACAGGCGAAAACGCCTTAATTATATAATTACCCCGTTTGCTCCTGCCTATTTGTCCGAGTTTCGGCGGACGTTTATTCTGTGAGCCACTGAAGAAGTTGTTGGTGTCTTGAAGACGACAGGTGAAGGAAAGGTGTCCCTCGTCGCCCTCATTTCCATAATGACTCATTTTTTCTTCGTTGAAAGGCAGCACTTCCGACATCTCCAAATGCGTCTTTATCACCAAGGCGCACAAACTGAAATGTATAGCTCGTCGCCAAGCTTAAACCCGGTCGTCTGTAACAAACAAAAGGGGGAAAAAACTGTGCAATCTGCTGGCACGACCTAGCCCTTTCTGTTTACCCCGAAGACACGTGTCTGTCTTCGTAGGTACGCAAGAGAAATAAGAGTAAATCAAAATGTCCTCAGTTTCCTCGCTCGTTGAGCTTCGGCAACATTATTCAAGAATTCCAGAGGTTTTTGTCTCTGTGCGTATTGCTTTGGAAATGGAGGCGCACGTACAATAGAGCCGTGAAGCGCCCGCTGGTTTCGAGCGGCTGAACCCGTCGCACGGAAAATCTGAGGAAGAAATGCAAATTGAGGAGCGATGCAAAACACGGATCCCGGGGAGACCTGGCGAGGGAGCTGTACGGGGGTTTTCTGGTGCAGCCCAGAGACGCGTCCAGTTGGAGTCGTGGCGTACCAACGCTCCACTCTCCGGGATCTAGATGCAATCAAACAAATGGCGATTTCAAATTCGAAGATCGGTGCGTAAATGCGAGCCAATTCAAGATCTTTGAAACGCGTCGTTTTCGCGCCACCACTCGACGAGTCAGAGATATGAAATATGAAATCTTCAAGCCTCTAGTACAATTTTCTTACACATTTTGCGATGCTTTTTGCCCTGTTGGGGGGTTTTTGACTGAGGAATATCCACCAAGTCTGAGCTCACCAGAGGATGGCAGCATTTTCATAGGCTGATATGTTGACTTTTGGCCCCATGGCGCACTTTCACTTCCATGCTGAGGCCCTGAGCTGTTTTCACATGATTTCATTACAGTTTCTGGAGGGCTGCACACCAAAGCAGATGGGTAGAGTGAATGGATATGTGAGTAAATGTGTTTTAGATGGCAGTCCATGTTCCAGGGTTGATGAGGTTCCAGGTTTTTCTCATCAATTAGATTGCAAATTTAGCTAAATATCAAAATGAGCCTTACAAAATATGACAATAGCACACACAAAAAAGAGACTATACATTTGACCTCACTCAGGATACTGATATGTATTGATAATGTTTCATAATAGACATAATGTCATCATAATAAGATCAAGTTTGGGAAGATTTTGGTTTGATGATAGCACAGAATGGGCAGTTTTGATATCATAGGGTGGCATGAAAACTGGCTTGTTTAAACTCATCCTTTGGGGATACGGAGGAAACAATGCCTGTGGGTTTACCACCCACTGCTGCCAACTGTTTACATTAATCTGTCTTCTGTAGGAACAGCACAAAGGATTGTCTTACAAAACAGATTTGAGCATTGTGTAACAGACAGGTATTCAATCTTAACACTGACTTTTCCAAGAGGAACTTAACCATATATCTTTACACAGACAAGGAAATGAAAGATGATATCCGAGCCTGCAGCAGAGCTAACTTTAATGTGCCGTCAACTATTCATAGCGGAGGTGCTGTCATGGCACACCAAGGCCTGCTCCCTTTGGACTTGCGGTGGCTGTGATTTTATCGCAAGATCCACCTTTCAAATCAGATCATCTCAACAACAGCTTTTTCAGTTTGCAAATATTTTTCGACAATATCTAATTATTCTATCAGCTAAATTGGTCATTTCCAGCTCCCAGACAATTACGATAAATAGTAATTGGTAACTTTTGTCCAGCAGCCACAGTCACAAGTTGTATAATGTTGTTGGATCTTGGATAATGTTCAAAGCTAAACATTAGACAACAATAGCACGAATAGAGAACCGTCACAAAAGCTACTAACTGAAAAAGTCATGTCACATACAGTTGAAACCAGAAGTTTACATACACTGTATAAAAAAACATATAGCCTTTTTTTCTCACTGTCCGACATTTAATCAGACTAAACTTTAACTGTTTTAGGTCAGTTAGGATTACCAAAATTATTTCTATTTGCTAAATGCCAGAATAATCACAGACAGATTTTTTTTTTTTTTTTAAGAGATTTTTTTTATTACTTTCTTCAAAGTGAGAAGTTCACATAGGCTAAGATTAGGATGCCTTTAAAATAACTGGGAAAGCCCAGATGATGATGTCGTGGCTTTGGAAGCTTTTGATAGGTTAATTGACAACATTTGCGTTAATTGGAGGCACACCTGTAGATGTATTTTAAGGCACACCTCAAACACACTGCTTCCTTTTGTGACAACATGGGAAAATCTAAAGATATCAGCCAAGATATCAGGAAGAGAACTGTGGACCTCCACAAGTCTGGTTCATCCTTGGGTACAATTTCCAGATTCCTGAAGGTTCCACGTTCATCTGTTCAAACAATTATACGCATATATAACCACCATGAGAATGTCCAGCCATCATACCGCTCAGGAAGAAGACGGGTTCTATGTCCCAGAGATGAAGTGTTTTGGTGCGAAATGTGCGCATCAACCCCAGAACAAAAGCAAAAGACCTTGTGAAGATGCTGCTGACGCTGGTAAGAGAGTCATTATCCACAGTGTAATGAGTCCTGTACTAACATGGGCTGAAAGGCTACTCAGAGAAGAAGAAGACATTACTCCAAAAGCAACATATAAAAGCCAGATTACAGTTTGCCAATGCAAACAGGGACAAAGACCTTAATTTTTGGAGACATGTCCTGTGGTCTGATGGAACTGAAATTGAACTGTTTGGCCATAATGACCATCGTTACATTTGGAGGAAAAAGGGCGAAGCTTGCAAGCCTGAAAACCATCTCAGCTGTGAAGTACGGGGTTGGCAGCATCATGTTGTGGAGGTGTTTTCCTGCAGGAGGGACTGGTGCACTTCACAAAATAGATTGCATCATGAGGGAAGAACATTATGTGGAAATATTGAAGCAACATCTCAAGACATCAGCCAGGAAGCTGAAGCTTGGGCACGAATGGGTCTTCCAAATGGACAATGAAAACTGTTAAGCTAAAAGTCTGCAAGTTTGTTTGAAAATGTTGCATACATTTAGTTGTTTTACCTTAATTTAAATTGAAAATCAGAGTATCATGTTTGTACCTGCCAGTGGAATTGGCAATCAGCCCAAGTGAGTTGGAAAATAATATCTTGTGATCTTCTCCATCAGGTCTGTGTAGGTGTGGTTTGATAAGTTTTTGGTGACGGCGGCTTCAAAAAATAATACAAATGACTCCATGGCCTTGTTGAAATGTTGATAAATCTTGATATGTTAGCCTGGAAGTTTCTAACTGTCACTTTTTCCAACTGAGCCCTTCTAAATTTTGTCAGAAAATGTAGTTTACACACAACCCCACGGCTAAAAGTGAGACCAAAAATGATTCTAAATGTTCATCACTTATCACTGACACAAGAACAAACTTTCTCTAAACTGCAATATTTATTTCCATAAAAGCATAATTACATGTACAGGAGGTATAGAAAATGCATACTGTAGTGAATCTTATTATAGTGGGCAATTTTTACACCTAAGTACTTTCAGAATATGAGATACTTTATAGTTATATTGGTGTTCAAACATTATCAGAATAATCAGAGCAATGTTTCAGAGGAAACACTGCATGTTTTCAAGAAAATCACCCCTGATGTGTGCCAGCTTACATATTTTCAAGGGGACGATTTTCTTTTCGGCACAAATGGCTACTTTCAGCATCATGACCTTGCTCAGTATTTGGAACAGCGTAGGAATGATCCATAGATGGTTTGATCTATCCACCGGCGGAATTTGGACACAGCCGTGTACACGCCAGGAAACTTAGCATCACCGCAGCCGTTGCCCCAGGAAACCACGCCATAGACCCGTCCTCCGCACACCAGCGGTCCGCCAGAGTCTCCCTGCGAAGGACAGGACCACACCCTCTTCTCAGTTACCATGTCACAAAGAGTCTCACAATAAAAGCTTTAAGTTTCACATAATGTTGCCGTAAAGCTGCTTTAATGTTCCTGATTGCTGTTACAGGATACACTAAATTATACAAAGAGTCTGAACGGCAGGGCCTCAGAGGCAACTATTTCAGTAAGCATCCCCTACTCCTGGATGCCTCTGCCATGTAACATTAGTTGTGTGTTGTGTAAAAACTAATAACATCGAAGAACATTACTGTCAAAGCCAAACAACACCCTTTTCACAGAATTAAACAATTCAAAGACACGGAGTCCTCACAGAATAAGGCATTGTTACAGAGATTTCCTGACAAAAAAAAAAAAGCACATTTGCTGTCACATATGGAACATGCCTGTTAGATTTACAGTGTGAATTGCAGTTATGTAATAATCCACATGGTTTTGTGTGTAAGTGACACCAGTGGAACACTATTTCATTACATGTGAACCTTTTTACATGTACAAAAAGCATATAGAAAATAGGTAGGTCTCACGTTTCATATGTGACGTATTCACATGTGGCTTTTTAAAACGTTTTTTCTATAAGGATTACATCATTGAGGCACATTAGCAGAGATGTGGGGAGGTCTACATTCTCATTAGGAAAGGCCCAGTTTAATGTTGTTTTGTTTCATAATATCAAATCACAATCTCTTGGAATTGTTCATCATAATCACTTGAAAAAGCCAACACACAAAGTTGCCGTTAAATATAGCACTTTTTAATTTCGTCATTCACTTCTTTACTCAAGGCAGAATATAGCCTACTGGTATGTCACACATTGAATTTCATGTAATTTTCCTCTCACACCAAAGGCTGGGCACAAACTCTTTTATGTTACAACCAAGTCAGTGTGTTGTTGTTATTGTTGTGCTGTTGTGGATGAGTTTACCTCAAAATTACAGCCTGGGTTTCAGTGCCGGTGCTATTTTAGGGTTGCTTCTCTATCTCCTCTGCAACTATCCTGACTAATGTAATTCTTGAGGATGGACTGCCACGTTTGCTTAATAAAAGCTTCCAGCAAAACCAACACTGACATGATTAACTGTATCCTCACTCCGTCAGGGGGATGAGTTTCTCAAAACTAAGTTATTGTTTTGCTCTAATGTGAGATGATGAAGCAGGGATAAGTTTGTGCTATTCGATATACGTCGAAAACCAAGGATGGTATCTTGGGGAATGTATTATTTCAAAATGGATTTTAATTTCTTTTCGGAGATCAAATTCAAATGATCTCGCTCGTCACAATGGGCACAACTGGACAGCCGTTACGTAACTTACCTTGCAGCTGAAACTTTTCTGAGATAACTGTGCGTAAGCAAAGATATATTTGTCCTCTGTACCTTGCATGCATCTTTTCCTCCAGCCCTGTAGCCGGCACAGATCATGTTTGCCGTGATGTTCCCGTTGAAGGAGTCGCTGCTGTTGCACCTTGCAGTTGAAACAATGGGCACCGTGACTGTCCGGAGTGTGACGGGAACCTGGCTTCCACCCAGACTATTGTACCCCCACCCAGACACCCGACACACGTGGCCTTCAAGCACGCCTGTCCCCTGCCTAGGAAGAGGCACCAGCGACACGAATCTGTTCAGGACCATGGGGGCTCGCAACTGGACAGAAAAGCAGAGAACAGTAGGGTAAAAAATATGCAGTACAATTGCATATTTAACCCTACTCAGGACTTTTGGGGTCTTTTGGACCCCAGGCCATTTGGTTTAGGTGACAGGTATTGTTTTTTAATTTTTGAGATTTTTTAAAAATACAACAAGAAGGACATTTTTGATGCATTTGGAACCAAAACTACATCAACTTCTCAGAACATTTATTTAACATAGTATAAAAGTCTATAATGAATACCAATAAATATTTTGCGCATATTCTTTCTTGGGATCCAGTAGACCCCGAAAGACCTTCTACGTATGGCAACATGAAAGTCCTAAATAGGGTTAATCATTACCAAAATATACAATACCTTCTTATTAATTAACATTGAACCAACTGAGAATAATCTGTTCTATTTTAAATCACTGTTTGCTTTCCCAGCCTTCAAACACTGCAATCAGCTGAGTTTCTAGCAACAGAAGGGAACTATTTTTAGCAAAACATGCTACCTGGCCAGTACCAAACAGCAGACAGGCAAAACGATATTATATTATTGTTACATTAAATGGTACTATTGAACTATCATAAGACAAGATTACAGTATGAATAAATCTCTGTATTGTTTCGGCCATACCTTGATGAGCATGATGTCAGCGTTGTTGGTGCTCCTGTTGTACAGTGGATGGGTGACTAGCCTGTGGGGTTTAGCATACTGCTCAGTGCCCTCGAAGATATTTACTTTGTAGTCACCTGCCACTATCATCATCTGCTCTGCCCTAAAAGACAATGTGTTACCATTTTACATAACGTTCAGCACCAAATAAAGCACAAATAGCAGATTTGGTCATTGGTAATAACTTCCAAAAGAGGAGATCAGCACAGGACTTGTTTTCAACACCATAAAATGGTAAAGATCCTCGTTTTCTCTTTGAGAAAACAGTTTTTGTAGTTTACTGAATAACTGCATGACACACACGAGGAATTATGACCAGCTCACAAAGTCACAGAACACAGTGTGCACAAGAGTTGACCGTGACCACCGTGAACTGTTTGTCTGCCAGGGAACAATGGCTCACTGTGAGCAGGCAGGGCTGGGACAGTACAACAGAAATATGGCCATTTTCCTGGTTCCAGACAAGATCACACTTCACTGTCTCCCTCTCTCTCACTCACACACACACACTGATGATGCGCCAAGGTCAGCTGACTCAAGCGCATCTGTGTGCTGTTTGACTTCCAAAGGCCCGTATGGAGGTTTACTTTGTGTCGTGATGAAGCGGCACCGTTTTGACGTTACCTACCCGTAGCAAAATGAATGTTTGCTTTTAGGCATCTGTTGGGACCATCTGCTCACAATATATAAATCATGCCAAGTTAGCTTCCATACAGTGACTTCTAGTCCACTGAAAGCTGGCAGAACAATGTCACTGAATGTGCAAGTAATTCAGAAACAGTTTAATCTTTCCCTTGAGCAAAGTTTTGGCACAACTGTCAGGTCATGTTTTACATTCATGAGGGAGGTATTCAGGTAAACAGCTTTTATTCTTAGTTGATGACAGTTCTTTTTTTTTTTTTACCTAATAAAATTAAAGACTGTAAAACAAGAGACGGTAGTGATTTGATCCCACCACTGTTTGTAGTCTTGTAACGAGGGTCAGTGTTGTAGCCACTTTGGATTGAATACAAAGACCTTACCAGATAGGAATCAATAGCCACATTGTCAATTTAAGTAAGAATTTAATCTTAGGTATGTTGTTTTCATTTATAAAGTAGTGTTGTTTAACCACACCCAAACTCAGGTCCAAACCAATCAAATCAACATTTATCTCTGCCCATATCTGACATTTAAACCAATCACATTCAGCAATGAACCCAAAGTGCGTATACAAGATGGACATAAAGACCGCTATGACACCCATACCACAGAAGAGGAGAAGAAAGCCAGGTGAGATGCATGGCCAGTGACAAGCTTATATGCACAGCCTGCATCATTAAGTCAGACTCATATAAAATGTACATAACCACCGACATGTCACCCATTGGTTGATGGACTAAGGTTTGAAGGGTTGTGGTTTGAAGCAGTAAGTTTGGCCTTCGGTCATTGCCATCTTTTGAAACCAGACATAATGAGCAAAGAGCAGCTCTGACTGTGAACTCGTGGACAGTATGAACTTACAGTAGCAACCTGTTGGTCACTAGTTAGCCCTGTTGTAAAACATACTGTGTTTTGTCATCTTTTCCTTTCTAAACGGTACCATAAATTACTAAATGACCATAATGATGTACTGAAGTAGACTTGAAACCAAAGATTCAGATCACAAGCACATTATGAAAATGTTTACCGCGGTAACAATTCAAGTGAGAAGTAGCATCATTTTCTCAAAGACTTCGATACAATGGCCTGCTGGCCAGAAAGAATGCAGGCGTAAGGTCCTTTGGCGTTGTCGTCCATCTTTTACACAGTTTATGGCCTGCCCTGTTCTGCAGGCTGCAGCCAGATTTGCTTGGATAATTTATTTACTTTACTGTTTAACCTCCCAGTTACTCGCTTTATAATTTTGTGATGATAAGCGCATAAATGTAGATTTATCCTTTACAATTCTTTTTAAGGTAGTTATGCAGAAAGTAGCTCTTATTTATGTAATCTGTGTGTTTATGTGTGGCTATGTGGAAACAAACTTGCTTGTAAAGGTTAGATGTAGAAGTGTTCCCCACAATTTCTGAAACATTCACACCTACTTCACGCCATGATTGGAGGTGAGAAAGTAAGCAGTACCTCTTTCTATAGCTCTCTTATTAAAGTAGTTACACAACTGTTTGTATTACTTTTGCCTTCCAGTGTGGTACATACACTGGAAAACTAGTTCTTTAGCAGCATAACCTGGGACATAGTTTATCTGGTCTGTATGCTAACATTTTCTAACTAAATTCCAAAAAAAAAGAAATTGTTATGTTATTAACTTTGCATGTATTTTGTGATAAACCAAATGTTGGACCAATAAAAATGTTGACATTGTCTGACAATTTCACTAGAATTAGGTTTTGATTGATACATAAAGGACTGGATGAAATGTCATTGCAATCCAGATGCTAAAGAAGCCAAAGGACAAAGCTTTATGGAAAACTCATGTAATAATGAAAAACCCCTTGGACATGCCTCATCAGCACAGACTGACCGATCAACTACGGCAAACGGCACATGTGGATGTGTCCTTTACAGATGTTTTTCGTGTAGTTATGCTGGGAGTAAACTGTCAAACATTTGCAACATTGCTAACATAGAAACAACGAAAATGGGGTTTGGGAAGTTTTCCGTCACCAACAACAGCACAGTTATAGTTATTTTTGACGGCTATTAAACATTCTTACCCGATGTTACAGTGGGCTGCAGTCAGCACCCAGTACCTGTGAACTAAAGATCCACCACAGAAGTGTTGGCCGCTGGTGCTCTGCAGTGACACGATGTATTTGATGGAGTTTGGTGCAGCGGCGTGACCACCTACTATGCGTGCCTGCATGAGCGCACGGCCTGTGTGGAAAAACAAACATTGGCATGACAAGGACAGAACATGAGGTGTATGTGTGTTGTTAATTTGTCTGAGAAGATTCACAGGAAATCCTTCCCTCCTCGTCAACTCATCATCTGATAATCTTTTTGAGCTGTGACTGACTAGTGGGAGGGAGATGACAGTGATGAAGAGCAGACTTCAAAACTGCTTTCACCAAAACAAACTTTCCCTACTGAAGAAAAATCATGTCACATTCAATATTTAAAAACTGAATTTCCTCTATGCTGCTTTCATCTGAACTGCTAATTACTCATCCTGCATGTATAGTAATAGCTCCCAAGGTATGGATATCAGCCACACTTAAAACCTTCAGTAAGAAGAAGAGAAACATAAAAATTGAGGCCCTCTAATCCCCCACCCCGACCCCATTCCCAAGCCCTCTGACCCAGCCTTGCAGTTTGAGGATTTCTGTCACTTGGGAGGCCACTGCGTAATGAAGGTAATGCAATATAGCCTGACCTTCAAGTGTCACCACCTCACTTTGGGTTCTGAAACATTAGAGTGGGGACTCTTTCTTCCTGCCTTGTGCAACAGCTCAGCTACTGTACACTGGCCTCAGGCTGCACAGTCGGAGATGTGATACGAACAGTGAGGACTGTTTCCTGCAAACATCTACCACTGTGGATGGAAATAAGTCTGATTTTTTGATTAACACAGTTGAGGATTAATCACAACCTGAAATGTTGATGCTGCAAATTGAAGGAAAGCAATTTAAAGGAACAGTTGACCTTTTTTTTTTGTTGAGATTCTGATGAAGCTAATTGCATTCTAATGCAGCAGCAAACCAATATCCTACACTTGATTTGGTAAATATGAGGGTAGAACCCAGACTTGGAGAGCTTAGGTGAGCACGTAGATGGTGAAACACTGGAAACAGTTCAGTTTATCTGGGGTTGTGAAAATTCTACCAGCAGACACTCCAGTATGAAGTCTATCACAATAAAAAAGTACGACATATGAGTCTCAGTAAAATGCAGAATTATTACTTTTCATTTTGTTTTTTGTGCAGATTGAAGGAATGAGAATTAACATGCTAAGTGACATCCAGAGATGCTAGTAAATAGGTGGAATTTGTTCCCTTTTAGCACAGACTGACTAACTGTTTCATCCTATATCCACTCTTCATACAAATCTAGCCAGACGCTGGTGGTCGAATCACGGTGCTATCAGTCCTCTCATCTAACCATCAATAAACGTATTCCCCAAATTCTCCTTGAAAAATGTGTTGTCTTTTTAAATTAGGAAACAGTGATGTTTAAATTTAAAATACATGCCTGAGACAAAGTTAGCTCTAAATGCTGGGATGCTGTTGATTAGCAAAGAATCAAACAACTTAAATAAAACATATTTTGTAGCAAAACTTTAAAAAGTATGTACTCACTGTGGACTGTCATAAGATCGAGGAGCGCACAACACAAACACAAAAGCAGGTTCATCATAGCGGAGGAGGTTTGAGGCCGTTATCTCACAGCAGCAGCTGAACCAGACAACCGGTGTCCTCTGCTCCTGTGTGCTGGCCCAGCCTGGTCACTCATTCCTCCGTGGAAACAGTGGGAGTTGGTCACATCAACATTTATCCTCAAGTTTCGTCTGTAAAAAAAAAAAAAAAGTTCTTAATTTCATTGTTCATCGTGCAGCAGCAGGGTCCAACACTGTGGCATTGATTGAGGAGGAAAGAGAGAGGAGAGAGCAACAAAGTTCACATTGAGAAAGTATCTCCTGTCAGAACTCTTTCTTCAGACCCTGCTGACTTGTCGAAAGGCCTTACATTGTTGCCATGGCAACACGGGGTGCTGTGCAGAGCAGGTTCATCTATACTGTATCAGCACGCTCTGTCTGTGTCATCATCCCGGCTTATCGCTGTTGAAATGTCTGAATGGCCTACTGTGCGTATATTTGTGTGTGTTGCACGGCTTTGTTTTGTAGCTGTGGGGGGGATTCACGTCCGAGTCAAGATAACAAGGAAGTGTTCTGTGCACAAGTGTTTCTCTGTGTATGAATATGAGTCATCAGTCATCACTGAATCGGTGTCAGAAATGATAATAACACATTATTATCAGTCCTTTGAAGATGATGATAATAATCATCAGCAGCCTTCTGGCAAGTCAGCATCATCCACAGCATGACGGGAGAATCTCGCCTGACCTCCTCTTGTCCCACATTTACAGCGTGCTGAATAATTGATGCTTCACCCAGCAGAATGGGAGAGTCGGCTTAGTGTGGCCTCCCGCTGTCAGGTGTTTCCTGGGCTGACGCTAACCCGACATAGCCTACAGTAATGTCTTCTTCCATTTCAACAGCAACAACCAAGCAAGGATGATTCAAGCAATTATTGTCTTAATATTGCAAACATTTAACCAGATAATCGTCTTTACAATGGTAATTTGAAGCCCTTTATAAAGGGTCAGTTCAACCAAATAACAACAAACTCACTCACACACTGCGGGCATCTGGTAATGCAGTGAAAGTTGATCTTATTTGAACAGACTATTTCCGCAAGATAAAATGGAAATTCATTGCATAGCAGTGAAATGAGACTTTTAAAACACAACTTTTCTTAGGCCCTATGAAAACTGTAAATAATAGGATGTGTTATCCAGACAAATGGAAGCACATGTTGCTGGAAGAGTACAATTCACATGCTGCGTAGCTTTATTTACCTTTTGCTTATATTATATTTATATCTTTTACATTGTGTGTCTGTTTCGTGCCTTGATTTTAGCTTAACTGGTATATTCATTAAAGAGATATGCATATTCACTTTCTTCAGGCGAGGTAGATGAGACAACTGATACCACTCTCACACTGGTCTGTTACCTCATGACTCCAGGGAGTCACTGTTCCCAGCCGACAAATGCTCTCCAGGAAGCCATTGCGCGTCGTTTTTATATTGGTTTTAATGAGGTCTTCTTGACACAGTGTGGATACAGATATTAAATCCGTAGACAAATAGACACATTCAGTCTTTTTCCATCAACACAAAAGTCTACACTGGGGAAAACAAGTCTCTGTGTAGCGACATGTGCTGCTCTCAGACTCACCGCTGAGATAACTGCGTTTTATGCAAGGCCTCGACCTCACTGTCGCTGTCATGAACACACACACACACACACACACACACACACACACACACACACACACACACACACACAAAGGCATCCTGTTTGTCACATTAACTTTGCACCTGAGGGACAGCAGAGCACGCTATCACCTTTCACCCTCACAGTTGGAATGACACCTTGGGGAATGTGGACTGTATAGAGGCTATGACTTACAAACCAAACGCCCCCATGTGTGGGAACTCAGAATGGAAAAAAAAACAAAAAAAAAAAACTGCTGGGAACCTAAATACAAATGACACCTGGGAAGATGAAAAAAGCTGGGAGGGGAGTGGAAGTATACTGGAGACAGAACTTAGACCACAGTGTATCCCTGCTGGATCACACTTATCAACACAGAGCAGCCTTTGCACTAATTTAACACTGTTTTTCCCCCCATAAACACGACTGTTTTATATTGACCATGAGTCAGCTTGAGGGGAAAACAGAAGCACAGAAAGACACTCCAAGCCACTTTTGCTCTCAGCTTCTTCCGATCCCGCTGGCTGGTCAAAAGGCCTTGCATTGTTTCTGACTGTTCGAGTAAAGAATGGATGCTGTTATGTCCTGCCACATCTCAGGTTGATGGTGTGCTAGAGGGCAAATATACATCAGACATCATGCTACAGACTCGTGCTTTTGTCCTGTCTCTGGAACATCAGTGGATGTACCAACAACGTGTCTGTCAAGTATCATTTCCACTGCTTGTTGGGTTTCATCTCCGTCAGGCTTCACTTTGTCTCCTCTGCTGGACAATAGACCAAAGTTGTGAGAACAAAGCCTCTAGAGAGAAAGGCGTAATAAAGGAGAAGGCTGGGTTTTAGTTTTTTTTTTGTGCTAGGTCAGACTCTCCTTTCCATGTGGAGAGAGAGAGACATTTAGATAAATGGCGGATCATGGTTGGGAATAATAAGAGTGATAGTCATGGGTATGGTATAAAAGAGGCCCAACAGCTCCCAAACTTGTCTTTGTATGAGAAGATTGTGTTAGAGTGGGAGGGCGAGTGTGTGGATGCTGAACTGATTCTTAATTGACTCTTGATAAGGTGAGGCCGCTTTGTATACTATGATATACATTTACATATTATAGCTCATTAGCTGTGGGGCTGGGGAATAAGGGCAGTCTGCCAACTGTTTATGTAATAGAAAAGTTTTATCAGGATTCTTTTTCTTTTTCTTCTCATTCAGACTTTTAACTAGTTAGAAAACCCTTTACTGTAAAGATGCAATGCAATGAAAAGAATGCTTCCCAATGTTTATGCTTATTTTTAACTATTCATTGTAATTATAATCTGCTCATCAAACATGATCTTAGTTGCAGAAGCTCATATCTGAATATGCACCAAATGCTGAGACATTATGCTTTAATGCTACAGAAGATGAGAAATGTGTCGGGTGCAGCCGTTTTGCAGTGATTGCAAATCTCAGCTCTGTTTGTTATCCATCCTGAGCCTGTTTTGAACCTGTATAATTGACTAATATGACCAAAAGGGTTAAATGCTAACATTTAAATGTATCTTATATCTAAAGGCATGTTAATGGTTAAAAAAAAAAAAAAGTATTGTAAGAAGATTCCTGGCCACTCTAAAGAAGCAAAATTAAGACTCATTAGACATTTAGTGAACAGTAATAGTTGCACCTACAGCACTAATTTATCCAGAAGTCTAAAGAAAACACTCAGTTGTACAGTGGTGAATATATTTATGGTATTAAAATGATCTTCCATGTGAATTAGTTTGAGCTATTTTAGTTAATCATACAAGACATCTTTAAACCAACTGGTGGTGTAGCTTGCTGTTGTGTTGTTGTTATGTTATGTTTTTAATGTTTTTATTTTATTTTATTTTGTATTTCAGACATGTCACAGTATAATAAAGACAAAAAGGAGAATATAAAACATAAAAAAAGAAAAACAAACAAACAAGCAATAACCAGAACCTAAAATATTGTCTGAAGATGAAGTTAAATTTATAAACTCTTACCCACTACATTTCTTTATATTACGTACGTATGTAAACATAAGGGTAGTAGAATGCATGGATTTATTAAGTCTTTCTTTCCTGCTATACGGGACATTTTCTACCATGATAAGACCTGTGACACTGACTATCTTGATTATTTTTTTATGATGTTTTTTCAGTAGTGACTATGATGAATCTGGCTCCATCGTGCCACTTCTTACTGTTCTTCCTGCTTGTTGTTTTCCTGACAGGTGAGATACAATGGCATTGACTGCAGACAATACAATCACACGAAGTCTTTTGAATACTGACTTTTTGACAGAATAAGAAGCCATCTTTCTTTTATGAACAGGTTCTTTGACATAATCCTCTCTGTATCTGGGTATATAACCTCCTCCTCCTCTGCACTCAGGTGTGTACGGGAAGCGAATCGTCGGGGGTGGAGTGGTACCACCTTACTCCATCAAGTATCAAGCCTCCCTCTGGTTCGCCAACTCCCACTTCTGTGGAGGCACCCTCATCCGCCCACAGTGGGTGGTGTCTGCTGCCCACTGCTGGAGGCCGTAAGTTCCTGCAGTGCTACACCACATTTTTGCTGCACTTCCACTGAAGCCAATGGAGCACGTTGCATTCAAGTCTCAAAGCTGTAAACTAAAAAGAATATTTGGGTTTTTTTTGTTTCAAATGTCGTAATTAGTTGAGCAGCAAACAGTGATAGATTGTCTGATCAATAGTGAAAAACCTTAAATATCTTGGCTCTGTGCTGTTGTAGGAGTCGCATGTTAAAAGTGGTCCTGAGTGAGCACAGCATCGTCAGGGAGGAGGGCTATGAGCAGATATTTAACGTCTCCTTGGTCATCAAACACCACGATTACAGTTACTGGACGCTTGACAATGATATCATGCTGATAAAGGTAAGGAACCGTGTGGAATGTGACAAAGGGTTGTGTTTTGAGGAAGGTAATAAGTAAATCTTATGATTTTGGTTGAGTGGATTACAGGCACTAGTTAGGTTCCAGACACTGATAAATCCTGCTGTATAGCTCAGTGGCAGACTATGAAAAATGTGATGAAAAAAGAGCAACAAACTGTACCAGATGTGTACAGCGATGTGACAATATTCACATTTGAAAACGAAGACTGTCAAATTTCACCTTTGCGCTTCTCCTCAAAGGCCTGCGTGTTATATTGTGATCTACGGAATTCATTAAATGTGAAAGTGACACACAAATCAATGATCGAGGAGCATATGTATGTGCCTTTTATTTAGCCGTTCCTGTTGGTAGTTGCACCTTTTTTTCTAACTCTACGCCCTGAGTTTCTGTTTAAAATTTGTGTTCATAAACACCAAGCTGAGGTGACCCATACTGACATCATCAGGGTTACTTCCACAGCACCCATGACTAGATGTTCCTGAGTAAAACTATCGGAGTGTTCTTTCAACATTAGTCATTTAGAGACTCGCTGCTTTTAATGTTCAGAGGAACTGTTCCAGTGCACTGCAACAATTTTGCAACTGTGACACAACTTCCTGGTTGGTTTAATCAACCTGTGCGAGATGACACAAACTTTTTCCCATTTATTTAGTAAGCTACCATTTTGTTTTTTGGGGGTTTTTTTTCTTATCTTTGGCCTTTATGGTCTTGTTTGATTCACAGTGTGCACTGCCCAATTGCATAAACAGCTGAGTAGATCATTTATAAATGCAATAACTGATAACACTGTAACAATTTACTGTGTAATCTTGTTGAATCAGGCAACAACAACTCAAATACTGAAAGAAAACAAGACTGTGAGTTGTAGCGGTAAATCACCTATGCAGCTAACTAGTGCCAAACTAGTCCTTTATGACTGTGTTGTTGTGCTCCATACATGACTGACAATGAGTTTCTCTTTATTCAACATTTACAGCCACTTTTTGAGTTTCTTAAAACTACTCAGCTTCCCCTCAGTATTAGAAAGAACCTTTTGCATTATTCTATCTGAGTTTTTCAAGATTCTCCAAAAGCTTTTTCATAATCTTACTGTCCCTCTGTATTTCTGATTCCATATTACAACTTTGAAATACTTCACTTTCATTATTACTTCAGCAGTTCTGCAGATTATCCCAGTTGTTACATAACTTCATTTTTGTTTGCCAGTACTAGAGTATGGAGTAAAATTCTTCCTTTTCTCTAAATACCCAGCTGATACTAGCTCATTCCCATAGTCTTGCAAAACGTATATTTAATTTTTTTTAAAAACAACAAAAAAACAAGTAAACAAACAAACAAAAAAAGTTCAATATTGTGAACAGAACATGCATAGCGTATGGAACCCCTGAGTGGCCATAGAGGGAAAAAAAAGTAAAATATCTTGTGGCCACGAGATAGAAACTCGTGGTCACGCATTTTTATCTCATGGCCACGAGTTAAAATATCTTGTGGCCACTCAGGGGGCTCCGTACCTTCAGCACCAGGTTTTTATGATGACTGACTGAGGGCTATGTTCTGTGTGGGTCAGTTGGAGCGTCCAGCTATCATCAGTGCCCTCGTCGAGCCGATATCTTTGCCAGACCTGAACTCACCCCCGCCGAGAGACTTCACACTGTGTACAGTCAGCGGCTGGGGCGTAACCTGGGCCTACGGGCGTAGACTGTCACCTGAGCTGAAGTCTGTGGATGTGGAGCTCTTCTCCAACTGCTGGAACTTCTACTCCTTCAGGGTCACGAGAAACATGATCTGTGCTGGCTCTTTTCTTGGAGGGAGAGACTCCTGTCAGGTGAGCCCCAAAATCTGGGAGGGAGACATTTCTTTTGCCTCTCACAGATAATGAAACACGTCCAGGTGATGCAGTAAGATCAAGGTTAAATATAAATCTTGCACTTAAGTGGGAAAAAACAGTTCAACCGAGTTATTCATTTTAATACGCTGCATTAGTTTATTTATTTTTGGCAACACGGGAACAATGTGAACAAGCTGGTGACGTACTATCAGCTTATGTAGTTGGCCAATGTAAGCAAACAGTAGCAGCAATGTTTACTTGGAGTTATGTTTCTGACCACCTGACAAATAAAAGTCCAAAATACACTTTTCATCTTACGTTTTCATCTTCACCCTGACGTGCGAGCTGTCAACCTAAGTGCAGACGTCGCTTTAGGTACCGTTCCGATTGAAACACTGGCCAGTTGAGCAGTCGTAGTAACTGAAGCTCCCCAAACAGCACACTTATGTGGAAGCATGTGCATTCATCGAGTTTCTCCTCTCATTTATTTAAGTTTTTCCTCCAATATATCACCCAGCCATATCTTAAATCTTTCAATTTTAGATTAAAATGTGTCACACTGCCTTAACAAACCCTCTGAAAATGTTTTGTTGCTTTTCACTCCTCAGGGTGATTCGGGAGGACCTCTCGTCTGTAACAATAAATTTGAAGGCATCGTGTCTTGGGGCGTCAGCTGTGCCATTCCTTACTACCCCGGAGTCTACACCAAAGTCAGAAACTACCTCTCATGGATCAACCTTGTCATCGAGAGCAGCCAATGAGACTCTTCATGACTGGTTCGTAGAAGACTCGACTGCGATGAATATTTGAATGGATCCTAATGGACCCAATGGATTTAATGTTTTGTTTCGTCTTTTATATAGAACTTTTATATAAACACAAATGTATTTGCTAAAATTAAATTGCTTGGATTTGACACCACTGAGTGTGAATGTGCAGTCTGTGAACTTACACCTCGCACTCACAATCTTCTTCCTCCCACTGATTGAATATCACCAAAAGATATTCTTAAAACAAACAAACAAAAAACCAACAGTCTGTTGTGTTTGTTTGACTAAATTTACCTTTAATTTTATAGTTATCAGACACAGTTTTTTTAAAAAGTTATGTTAAAAATATCACCAATTCTGGATCACATTAACATCCGGCATCATTTTATTCTTTGAAATCCTTCGTTTCTCCACTGGTCAAACAGAAACAAGCTGTGTAACAGACAAGGATCATAATTGATGAAGTACATTTTTCATTGTTTGTTAATGTTTGATGTCACACCTGCACAAAACTGCTCATGGATAGCGACAACAACAAAAACCACCACCCGCTTCCTGCCTGACTGCATGTTGACATCCTCGCGAGTGATTGGCTGTGACTGCACCCTCTCCCCTTCCCCTCTGTCCCATTCACATTTAAAGCTGAGCCACAACAGACTCATTCACAGACTCAGAAACAACTTTACAAACCTCAGGAGCAAGTATGGACAGAGTCAAGTCTAGCAGCAGGGAGGTGATGCATGTTAAGGACCCTGGCTCCAGACACTTGTCCCAAGAAACAGTCCAGACACTGATTCATCAGTCTCAGGAGGCAAAGAAGCAAGCCTACTGTCCTTACAGCAAATTCAGAGTGGGAGCCGCTCTCCTGACACATGACAACTGTGTGTTTACAGGTGAGTTACACGTGAAACTTTGTTTCTTGTTGATTGAAAAGAGTTTTAGGAAAATAATTAGACTTCTTGGGAATATGTCCAAAAAAGAAAAAAAAAAAAAGACAGTTAAAGTGTAAAGTGGAGAAGACACGAGAGCACCAGTATTATGTAACTTGTACTGGAGTCAAGTCTATTCTTGCTCTATTGCTGTTTGAAAAAATTACATATGTTAGAGAATTTCATTAGTATGATGAAAGTCTCAAATTACAGCACAGGAAAATTGTACAGTGACTTGATCTGAGTTTTATTTTGATACATTAAGTCAGGGGTGTCCAATCCTGGTCCTCGAGAGCCCCTATCCAGCATGTTTTAGATGTTTTAGATGTTTTAGATGTTTTAGATTCACATGATCAGGATCGTTATCAGGCTTCTGCAGAAGCTTGATAACGATCCTGATCATGTGAATCCGGTGTGCTGGAAGAGAGAAACATCTAAAACATGCCGGATAGGGGCTCTCGAGGACCAGGATTGGACACCCTGCATTAAGTTAATAATTACCCGAGAGTTCGAATCACTGCACTAAAGGTTTATGTTTAACATGTTGCTTTGCAGCTAACCATCATTAAATCCTCACCAAAATTATTATTATTTTTTTTATTCCCGTTGACTGAATCAAATCGCATTTCTCCGGAGGGACAAATCTTGCCTTTCCCGTGAGTTAAGGTGACCTTTTGTCACGGCATCAGTTGCGTCAACAGCACTGTATACACTGGCAGGGATGTCAGATCACTGTCAACAGAAAAGCAAAGACACAACTGCTGTCGCTGTACAAAGCGAGGCAAGTCACGTGTCCCTCAGCAGAAATGCCTGGGGGGGACAAACAGCTAGCAAACAGCTGAGTGCAAAGACCTATTGAGCAACTATTTGGTTTGGCCAGAGGAAGTAAATATGCAGCCCCTTGAAAAGGCGAAAAGGCCTCTTTTTTTTGCAGCACATACAAAATTCTACGTATTTATCCCATGTCTGTACTTGTGTCTCCGGCAGGTTGCAATGTGGAAAATGCATGCAACAATCTTGGAGTGTGCGCTGAAAGGACTGCCATCTCAAAGGCTGTGTCAGAAGGCTACAGAAGTTTCAAGGCTATTGCAATTGCCAGGTAACATGTGCTTCTCACACTGCAATCTGAAAAGTTTTCCGTATTTCTTAAGACGCCGGCATCCATCCCGGCCTTGCACAGTCAACACTTACCAAACCATGACTCACTTCACATTACGTTCCTTCTTGCACGTAAAACTTAATCAAACTGATTCAGGGCAGGGTTTCTGTCAAGCAGCAATCAACTGACTGTACCTAAATAAGCAGCAGCACTTATGGCCTTTCTATTACCCTCTTGGGATGATAACTGTATTAGCTTTGAAAGAAAACTGAATGGAACAGATCGTACACAGACGAAAAGGGATTTGTTTCTAACTTTGACATATATTTCCCCAGATGTAATAAATATGAGCTGCACCAGCAAGTGACTGTTTGCTTCTTCAAGTCTTTTGTTTTCTCTGCTACATTCTTCCTCATATGTTCTTTGCAGTGACCTGAAAGACCATTTTATCTCCCCATGTGGTGGCTGCAGGCAGGTCATGAGAGAGGTATTATCTCTGCTTGTCTTGCTTTAGTAGTTTATTTTTTTTTTATTACTTTCAAGTGAATATAGTCTCCATCTCTCTGTTACGGAGAGTGTAATTATTTATTTTTTTTAACTGGACTTAGTCACTCCAAGAAACAGGTGGTAAGCAATATTTACACAGTTTTGTACTTGCCTGGGTAACACATTAGTAGGTGCTAGTTTCCTATTAACAAGAAGCTCCGAGTCTGACGCTTCAATATCCCATGTGCTGTCTCAGTGTGAGAGTTTAACTACTGTAATCAGTTTCTTTCTTTTCACAGTTTGGGTCCAATTGGGACGTGTACCTATCAAAGCCTGATGGTTTGTACAGGAAGATGACTGTGGACGAGCTGCTGCCCGTCTCCTTCGGCCCCGAAGACATGTCCATGGAAAAAGTGTTTGACATTCCTAACGAGTACTGAGCCCGCGTACTAGTACAAAAACACATACAAGTGTTAGCTGTTTGAATCGCCTCGACACATACTGTGTTTCATGTACATGCTGAGCAGAAGTTTATATTTATGGTAAATATTTGTTCCTGTGTTATCTACTAATTGTTAACAGTGTCATGTTTAAATTGATTTTATCTACATTGAAATTTTAATAAATGCAAAGTCTGGTAAATTAATTGTAAAGATTCATTAGTGAGCTATTTATGTACTTTATCATGCTCAATGCTGTTTATGTAGATTTACAAAACAAGAAAAAAGAAATGTATTAGTTTAAAGAAGCGTGTGGGGAAAAATGACAAAATATCAACGCCAGTCATACTTATCCACACATTTTAATAAATAAACAGCTTTAAAAAGGAGTTTCTTTTAATAGTCACATTTCATTTCTTACAGTTAGATTTGGACATAAAGGAAATTCAAAAGGACACACAAGAAAAAAAAAAATATTACTTTGAGTTGCAGTATACTGCAAACTGTGAAGCAGCACATTATTAAATTAAAGGGAGAGGGGATACAACAGAGGAGGTGAAACATAAAAAATGCCAGTGTCAATTTACTACTCATTTATTAGTGATTTTTGGTCTACTAATTCCATGCATTAGCATTTGCTGTGGTTTACAGTATAATATCGGATTTATTGTTTTTTCCCTGATTCGGAAAACTGCAGAGAATTTAAAAAAAGAGAAAAGGTCAAAATCTGCCCCAATCGAGAAGTTATAAACAAGGCAAAAAGGCATAGTTCGATTTCTAAGTACCACTCACTTATAATCCTAAACATCAAACTGTATAGACGGCTGTCAATTGTAAAGATGTGTTCAGGCTTGAAGCTAGATGCTTTATGTGGTTTAAAGTATGAAGTAGAGCAAAAATAGCAACAAAACATGATGGTTTTCCCATGCTCTATGACGTCACCTAATGAATGCATAGAGACAGCAGTTAAAGGAGAGGATAATAACACATGGGCCTGGTGTTAATTTGAGGTGCTCACACATTGATGGCACACAGAGCTAACAACAGCCAAACAGCCGACGTCTGTGCCATGATGCATACCGACTCTACGTGGATGTTAATGTGGACAAATAAAGCAATATGAAAATTTGCATTATGCAATCGCAACACTCTTTTGAAAGGTGTAGTTTGTTGCTAACAACACCCACCACCTGAGTGTGTGTATGTGTTGACTTCTCTAAATAATCAATATCCATCTGCTCCACACTAACGGTTAAAATAGGACATTCTGTAAACGGGCTGCAACAGTTCAGTGGCAACCTAAACTGCGAAAGAATACCTAAATAGTTATTTGAAAACTGCAACATCGCTCTGCAGCTTTCGTGCTAAATTATTTAAGCAGGAGGCAAGACCGCAAAGTGTAACTTTTCTTACTTTGACCTCAGCTCTCTGTGAAGGAGTTGTTGGCGGTATCGTCAAGTGCGGGCCATGCAGGGACCTGTAATCTGGGCAGGGTCCCCTCCATTAGCCTCTCCATCCACAGTCCCAGCCTGTCAAGCTTGTGATGAACTTCTATGTGAGTGGCCCTGCTGGAGCCTCTCTTGGATCCGGCCCTGTCCTCCCTGGAATGGGATCGGGATCGAGAGTGGGAGCTAGACCTGGACCTGGAGCGGGACTTTCTCCTGTCAGAGGTGGATGAGGTCTCAGATGATGAGTCGTTGGGGTCGTCTCCTGTGAAGACGGGTCTAAAGATGCAGAAATATTTCTTGTAGCCGTTGAGGGCCAGGACATGGCCAGAGTAGTCTGAAGACTCCTCGTCGTCATCCGAATGGCTCTCACTCCATGCAGCGTCACTGGCTGAGCGAAGGAGCGATGGCATCCAGTGGCGGTGCTTATCAGCGTTGAGGAAGGAGAAGTGGAGGGTCTGAGTTCTGTGGGTAAGAAGCCAAGAGGGTTAGCATTGATGCGTGGAAATAAATGCCATCAGGGGATCGTAGTAGACCATATAAACACTAAAGCACTTAATATTTCTCCATGACTCAGGTCGATATTTATATTACATGCAAAAAGGCTTTCTTTTAAAATATGTACAAATAAATAAACAATAAAACATGCACAATGCTATACGTTGAGACTTACCCAGAGAAAGAGAAAACCTCCTTGGCAAATTTCCTGAGCAAAGCATTCTTGGAAACATTGGTGAGCACCAGTACAACATTGATGTGGCCAGGCCTCAGCTTCACCAGGTTACTTATGTATGTGATGTCTGTCAGCTCTGTCACTTCCACAAAGTCTTTCTTTGGAGGACGGCTGCATGGACCGATGAGAAAGACAGAGGGATGCAAATTTAATAGGAGCACAGAAAAGTGTCAATTATGTTTGTGTGATTCTGAATCCTGTCCATAACAGCTACACAGACAATGTCCCATGTCAAGAATTTAGTCAAAAAACAGCTGACACATTTTCTCAAATGTCCATCTCAGTGTCAAAGTGGATATACAATAGACCCACAAAGTGAAACTGCTTACAAATTTGCAAAATGTTTAATATATATAAACTAGATATATCGGCGACCACATCGGTATTGGCCAACATTAGTGTTTTTTCCGATATATTGGTATCGGACCAATGAACAAATTTAGCCGATGTGAAAAACCGATGATTTTCTAACATTAGCACCTTCGTCTCTACATTTGATATTGCTGCTATTTCACAGATGTTTTTACTTAAACAGTCCTGGACTTGAACGTTAAATATGTTAAAACATGTTTAAATACGTCTTACTTTTGTTATGCAGTAAAGAAGACTATGTGGTCTAATTTGGTATGGGCTTCTTTTGAACAGTTTTAACATTCTCAGTGTTTAGTGATGCTAATTTTTCAGTGTGAACAAAAATGAATATCGACATCGGTAATATCGGTTATCGCCGATATCAGAAATCTTAATATCAAATATCGGTATCGGCCAGAAATTTTTATATCATGCATCACTAATATAAACCAATATAATATGATCTGTCTACAGTCGCATCATTTGTAAATCAGTGGGGTGACTAACTTGTACGCCTCGGGATTGCCGGTAACATCAAGAAACAAACAATTAAACTAACCAACAAAAGGTTTCAAACAAATCATTTATATGCACACAGAGGACATGTACGGAAAATATGTGCGACGCTTATTGTATCTGCAGGTTGGGTCAGACGTGTGCCAAAAGGCAACTAAGACCTCATGAGTCTAAAATATCACATAAAAGAGCAAAAGTAATACAAAGACGTGGTGAAAAATTCAAAATCTAAGCTTTACAGCAAAGCAGCATGCATCAGCCAGTTGTAAAGAATCGTGGTCAGTTGGAGGCCAATTGGTTTTTTGGAAAACCTTTGATATGCTTCTGTACTATTTTTTCTTTTTTTTAGATATGTTTGGGCTGCATTGGTCTGAGAAAATATGAATTCATAAACAGTACACTATTGGGTTCTGTTTAATTACCAATCAAACCAACAATCCCCACATCTTTCTGTAAGTTAGATACACTACCACTGAACTACAAAACGTGTTGTAAAAAACATCATTTAGACAGCCATTTTCAGTATCCAGTAACCACACTGTTAGTATCTCCCCTCTACGGTGGAGCAAAATGTCCATGTGAGACAGGTTTTGGCTGCTGATCTGTTAAAATCCTTTGGTCAAAGAATTCTGTTTCCATCTTGTGTTTGTATAATGTTACTGCATTACCTCGAGGTACTTGTTCTGTTTGATGCATCATTCTCAGTTTGTGTTTGCTCCTTTGGCTTCGGTTGTCGGGGTTTGCTCTCACCTGGCTCACTGAAAATACGCCAAAGAAAGGAATCATTAGTTTGGACACCAAAAGCTCTGATTTCACTTTGGGACAATGCTATGCAGCCAGTGTTTGGCTTCAGTGGAGAGAATAATCAGGTAACATTTTTAAAGACCGATAAACGCTACACAACAAATTTCCATTGTAGATATAGATGGTATGATTAAGTTTAAGAAGTTTTTAAAAAAATAAATAAAATAAATTGAAAATAAATTCTATGCTCCTCAGCACAGCCATAAAGTCATTAGCAATTCAGCAGATGAACAGTCTAATAACAAACTGCACAAAAGACAAATGTTTGAATTCTCTCTGCCTCTAGCTGTGATTGTGCTTTTTCCATAGAGGTGACCAGACTTTATACTGCAGCAAAAAATTAGCCCACAGTGAGTTAAAATAAAACAGGAGCACAGGCGCTACTTGAGGTTTAGAGGGTTTAAGTCGTTTTAGGTCAAATGTTTAGGCATTTGATGAAAATGAATGTGCTGGAAAACTGTCACGGCTCTCTCACCTGAATGCCTGAATGATGACAGTGCCAAAAAGAATGAAGAGAGCTGAGAAGATCAAGGACAGGATGGGCATCATCTCTCGCCTTGAAGAAATAAATAACACTCGTTGTTATTGAAAGATGCACAAGAAAATATAAAGCACAGCTTGTAGTCTTCATGTTGCCATCACACCTGTGATGGGACACGTTAGGTAAGTACGTACACAGCCTCCACAAAGTACACTTTGATCTTAATGCAGAAGCATGATTCAGCTTTTGATTTGATTTCAAAAATAACAGCAAAAAGCATTGCATGATTCTCTCTCTATGCATGAAATTCTGCAGGCTTCCTGGGTGAGTATTGTCTTACCAGTTTGAGTAGAGAAGGTCATCATAGATTTGAATGATATAATCATAAGCAGCATTCATCCACTGAATAATAAAAATCTGGTGAGGGGATCAAAAAGACAGAAAAAACAGTGATGTTAGTTCAAAAAACATTGCAGTTCAAACAAGCTCACCCTCAGACGACTGTGTCCGTGTCAGTGCAGAACCAGCATAGCAGTCTGAAAGCTTTGCTGAGTGTGTGTCTGCTGCGACTTACAGGGGCCATCTCGTTGTTGAGCTCTGGCAAGGTGGCATCTGAGGTCAGATAGGTGGGATCTTTCTGAAGGAGCTCCAGCTGCTCGTGGAGGCGATACTTGTCTTCTTCGCTGCCGTTCCAGCCTCCACTCACAGAGCGGTACAGGACCTTACCAGCCTGGCTCCGCCTCTCCAGAATCACCACCTGTCAGTGTTATTAAAGAGCCCTTTTACTGTAAACCGAGGCGCTGCAGGATCTTACAGCACATATCCGTAATCTGACACAGAAAAAATCTGATACAACCTCCACTTCTGTGCATTCTGGTTTTAAAAGTTTGTTTCACTGATCATGCTGTGCATGTTTTGACCCCTGACCTGAGATGAGAGTGCAGCCTGGTTGAGGAGCAGCGCCTGACAGAGAGGCTGCTGGTGACGCTGGTAGACGTATGCAAACCGTAGCACCTCTTTTTTATTAGTTGTGGCAAAGTCCAGGAAGGCCTTATTTCCTGGAAGGAAGGCTTGGTCCTCCCCTGTGATTAGCAGCACACAGTACCTGCAAACCGATCACCGTCAATTCACCTGCTGCAGCGGTCTTGCATAACTAAACAACACAACAATTCACTGGGACATCCAAAATAATGCTTGTCCAACTATTCTGTTTGGATTTCAGCTTCTTACAGTTGTTATATGCTCTTAAAAGTCAAATTCAACATCTGTTAGACTGCATTCAGCGTATTTTCCTTTTATATGACTTGAGCAGAAGTGGATAAAAAGAGGGAGAGGCAAGGAGGAGTTTAATTTAGGGAAAATATTAAGTACAGGACCATTAGCTACCAAAACTTCTCACAAAATGTCTTACTTCCTCCGTCGGTGGAACTGCTTTACGGGACATAGCTCATCAAAAAGCTGCTGGCTGACCAATCGTGGCACCTGCAGGAACTTGTTGTTGGACACAAACTCGTCCATGATTTGTCTTTTCATCCCTCTGGCCTAAGGGAGAGATATATGAAGGGGTGTGAAGGAGTTATATCTAGCCAGAATTTTCTCACCTAACAGGAGAGAACGTTTGATTAGTATCATAATAATGCAGCAGGTTTTGCAGGGTGTACCTGAATGATGTCAACAGGCTTCTCTGTGTCCTCCTTAAACAGCAGCATGGTGGGAGCGTACGTGTTTATGTTGAACTGCCGCAGGAGGCGACTGTTGTGTGTCTCGCCCTGGTCCACGAAGCCGAAGCGCACATAATTTCTGAAGGCGAATGCTGTTAACTGGAGAGTGAAGTGGGAAGATGAGAGCCCTCCAAAAGCAAATACAATAAAGAAGAGTTCATGGCAAAAATGATAGCTGCTTTTATTATGTCATCACTGTAAGTCTCAAATCGCTCTAACCATCTACGGTGCACAATATATTCATTGAAACTGTGCGATTCAGTGTAATAAAGGAGGACATATAAATGCATTAGCAAAATAAAAAAAACAGCAGAAAGAGCTGCTCAAACAGATGCCTCTGTAGTTGCAGTCGGAGTCTCATTTATTTGCTCTCGTGTCCTAGGGCAAAAAAGTCCTCAGCTCCAGATCTGTGAATATAAACTATCTCTCTGTTTACTACTGAAATATTTATTCTAATTAGTGCCCCAACTGCTTGAGTTCATGCATGTATATCTGTGCATGTCTTACCTTGTAGAGCAGGGGAACAACAGGAACTTGGTCAAACAAGAGAAGACTGGGTTTATTTTCACCATGCCAGCTATCGAGAAAAGCCAGGTAGTTGTTATCGGTGATCTGGAAAAACAATAAAAAATTGTTTTAAAAAAGTGTCGTCCTGTTAAATAAGACTACAGTCTGCTATCTGAAGAGCAATGTTATCAACCACTGCAATCCAGTGTGTAAACAGGTCACCATAATCACATTTACAATTTATAAGCTCTTACCAGTCCCTAAAATCAACTAATGATAGCACACATGTAGCAGTGATATATTTATGTCAGCTGTGGTTACCTTCTCCACCAGTTTCTGAGGCAGCAGGTCTTCAACAAACTGTCGCAGGTGCTCCCGAACTACAGCCTGGTGGAAGAAGGTCACCCTTCCGTTCACAAGCCCAATGATGGAGGGAACACGGTGAGCACCCAGCTGGTTGGCAAGGCGACGCTCATAGCCCAGGTCCACGATGCCAATGCCCACACCTGGTTTAACAATAACAGTAGCCTGCTATCAGACCTGGCACAGTGGAGTAAAGCACAGCCTCTCTTGCAAAATGTAAAAAATACACCCTAAAACAGAATTGGTAGAATCGTGCAATTGCAGTAATTTCAGAGGATAAACGTTCCAACAAACACAGAGAGCTGTCTTCCAAAGATGGATATCAGAATGTGCATGTGGAAGAAAATATGGCTAAAGTTCACAATGCTCCCATTTAGATTAAGAAGGGAATTAGGTGATATAAGTGAATGATATTTTAGGGGGAATTCTCACTTTTATTAAACAGCCACTGTGAAGCTCTAAAGACGAGACTCTTGAAGTCTCTAAGAGGAACCACTCCACGCTGTGGGATTTTTACTTGAGTCTTTGAAATCAGTGAGCAACTGCCTGATGACAGCGTTCATAAAAGATGCATAGATCTGTTTTTAGTGTCTTAAAGGATCCTGTGTATTCTCACCACTGTAAAAACCACAGCAATAGAAAAAAATAAACCAGAGCCTGGCTTTGAAAATTATTAGAAAAAGCAGCATTGAAACAAGTTTTCTTCTTTTGATTTGAACACTCTGCATTTGAGATGTGCTAAATATCCCACTTAAAGCTAAACTTATCAATATTTCATTTGAGCAGTGGGTCATATTACTTGTTGCAAAGACAAGGTGCTGCTCAGAATGACAAATCCAGAAAAATCACCACCTGACTCTCTTCTAAGCAGCAGCTCAGCATCTTTTAGATGTTTTTTTTTTTGGTTTTAAAGTCTGTAAGTGTAGTGTTTTAGTTCACACTCATTAACTTCTACTTCCTGTCACATCAGGCAGCTGTTTTCTGTGTAAAAAGCTCTAAAGACACAATTAGCTACTGACCGCAGACAAACTTAACAAATAATCAGTATTGTGGAGGATTTAGCATGTTAGAGTGCAGTTATGACTGTTGAAGAGTTTTGCTAGAAAATGACCAAAAAAGTAAAAAGAAAATGACCAAAAAAGTAATTAATGCTAAAACAATAAATTCAAGAAAACAGTTCAGGCATAGTAAAGTGCAAGGAGGTTTATGAATAAGCAGGAAATGTTATGAGAGCACTGAATGATCACAGGGTCGCAGTACTTTTAATTAGCAGGAATAACTTATCAACAACTCATCTCCGGTGTCAGAAAACAATTGCATAGGGTTGAATTCCTTCCTTGGCTTTACACTTTGTTCTAAGGAACTAAGAAGAACAAATAAAGCCTGATCAATAATTAAAAAAAAAAAAAAAAAAAAAAGTCTGGCTCTCTGTAAAGCATCTCTACAGTTAGTTAGGTCTCTCCTAATGACCTGCAACTGTGCAAACACCAACCTTACGTGGTGATGCTGTTAGGAAAACTAGCCTGGGAGTGTGTATGAGACTTTAAGTGAAAACAGTCTCACCCAGAGGCTCCAGTTCCTGCACCGTCTCCTTCCACACAGGCTCAATATGGATACATGCAAAGCACCACTCAGAGGTCACTTTGATCAGGTAGGGTCTCTTGTGGCTGTCTGGAAGGACATCACTGTTAAACTGTGCGTGGTGAAGCATGTACTTGCTGTCTGCAAAGTCCCTGGACCTGGAGGAGGATTGGAAGCAGAGTACAGAGTGTTTTTAGTTTACAGGCTCCAATCAGGACATGGTCTGAGACAAAACTGCCTAAACTGTAATCTTTTGTCTGTGTTGGTGTTCATACTGGGTAGAGGTAGAGATTGTCCTCAAAAACAACGTAGCAAAAAGGATAACAAGAACAGCACTGTTTCATAGAGGATCAAGTGTTTGCTTGTCCACATGTGTCAAAAAAGCAAAACATTTTCAAGGAATGCACTTATTTTTTCACATGACTGTCACTATTGCACTGCATATATTGTATGTTTTGGTTCTACTACCATGAGTGTCAGGGTCCAAAAGCAAACATAAGGAAGAGTCCATATTATACCACATACTATGGGCAACAAACAGCAAAATTCTGAGAAAAACATATTCATGACAACATTTATTTGGGATGAGATTCAGAAGAAGAGGCCTGTTTGAACATAAGCTACCTGGGGAAATGGAAAAAAGACTCATCAAAGTAGAAACTGTTGTGAAAGCTGCGGAAACCGTGATGCTGCGAGTGTCCGAAGGGCTGGTTTTCATCCATCTGCCCATAGCGGTCAAAGTTGGACCTTCGCTCCTCGTTGGACAGAATCTGTGCACGAAAGAGAATGAAAGGAAGAATGAAGAGGATTTTTATATTAATGTTAGAATCTGAGGAAGGGATCATGATAGAGAAAGTGAAACTGATCATAAGGAAGGGAAAGTTGTCAGCTCATTTTACATGAAATACAGCAGATAATCTATTGTGATGCATTTTCACTCACCTCGTAGGACTTAGAAATCTTGATGAACATGTCCTCAGCTTTCGGGTCCTTGTTCTTATCTGGGTGCCTAAAAAAAAAGCCAATGGGTGACATCATAAATCACCATTAGGTTCACGTAGGGTTTAGTAAGGTTCTCTGTGTCACATTTTTTGAATTAGACCAGCTTGTGATGGGTTAAGTGATAAACCAGCAGCAGTTCAGGGGTCAGATGTGCGCTGCTAACTGACTGGGGCTGCTCAGTAACTCACCATTCCCTGGCCAGGCTCTTGTATGCCCTTTTGATCTCTGCTTGACTGGCACTCCTGCTGACACCCAGGATTTTGTAGGGGTCATATTCAGAGGCTGATTCCGCCAAATGATTACTCAAAATGAGCAGAAAGATGGCGAGCAAAGCCGGACGTATCCGAGGATCTCTGTTGCTGCTCCGAACCGTCATCTTATGCTGCTGTCCTCGTCCAACGTTATCGTCGGTTAGCCAGCTACCGTGCTGTCCGGTAAACTAATGCTACACAGCTATCCGGTAACAGACGAATATCCCCAGCTACGAGCTTACATGGTCGGGTCTGTTAACGGCAACAATGCAAAGTTGGAGTACAGACGACATACTAGTGTTTTAATACGACGAGGCCATTATTTTTTCTAGCAAATGATGGACATTAGCAAACCATTGGTGTCACTCCAGCAGTGAAACACAGAGCTTCCGGTTGCATCTTTCAATATAAAATCCGCCAAAGCCCCCTTTTTTAAAATCCCTAAAGTACTGCAATTGTTAGAGGGATATAGTTCAAAAGAAATTTGCGGTTAATCAAAAATAATAAATGAAATTGCAATAATATGTAGACTTTTGTAAGATAACAAGTGCACAGTAGAAATATACATCATTAAAGTGCAACTATGATAGATTTGCCGACTAGTCTATTTGTGAACACTGAAAAATATAAATGCAGCATGTATGTTCTGGTTAGAAAATGATTAAATTCAGCCAAATGTGCACAGTTTTTTCGAGCTGTTCAACTGGTGACAAATTCTCAGCCGACAGAGTTAATCCGCTAACTAGTCAGGTGTGGTTTTGAAGGACAATGATCAGACAGTGTGACCAGGATACGCAGACACTGGACAGAAGAGTGTCTGCGTATCCTGGTCAGGCTGTGTGATCATGATCAGTAAAACATTTGGCTAAATCAAATCATTTTGTAACCATTGCAAAGCATTTGTAACTTTTTTTCTAAGTCAGCAAATACTTTTTGCTTCGTCAAAGCATAACTTTCCTGGGTTGTGATTTTCTTCCCAAATGCTTTCATGCTTTTATTTTGAAGTGCAAAACATTACGTTTTTTATTCACATTGACAGTCTGCAGAATACCTACTGCGCATGCTCCAGTCAGCAGCTGTCCGTTCTATTGGTTTCATTCTCTTCTTCCGTAGACTGTCCGTTGTTTCTCTTTTTTTCTTATCACACGTCAAATGTTGCACAGAAAACCCCGTTATCACAGTCCTGCTATTTAATTTTTATTTTATTTTATTACATATATACAGTGGTGTCATATTAGGTGTTGGCAAAAAAAAAAGTCCAAATTGTTACGTTGTATTAAAATTTCTTGAAATTATACATTTTAAAATGAATCAAAACACATTTCTTCGTGTTACTTTTTGCTTCTTCTTCGGTGTCATTTTAACACACTTCTTTCGGGGGGCTTCGCTTCCGTTTCCTCTTCGTCACCCAGAACTGATTCGGTTTACACTCCGAGGCTGAAAATGAAAACACTGATACCAGCTCAAGATCCACCAGCGAAACATTTCACCTGCTCATTATAAACCCGCCTCACCGAACCCGGTAGACCTGCAGGTTTCCGTCTCCTGTGTGGACCAATATGATCCAGCTGTGTGTGTCTGCACCCAGCGGAGTGAGCTTTCCAAGTGCGCAGATGGTCTTATCTCGGTAGCTAACGCTAGCACTGCAAAGCTGCTGTCTGTGGCCCCGCTGGCGATATATCTAACTGGATAGGCACTTTACAATAAGCTAAGGTAAATAACAAATCCTCTTTCATTCATAATTGCTTGCAACGTCGATGTGACACGTATGCACGGCGTACAGCTCAGCCGCTAAGCTTGGCTAGCAGGTGGTGCTACAAAATCACTGGTATTCAACTGAGCCGAGATTACTTTGCTAACTCACTCGGTAGCTCCCGTTATCCAAACAAAGCAAAACCTTCTTGCTAAAACTGGAAACTCTTCTGCACCCATTACTTTCATGGCATTTTATCTCGTCTGATAGAATATTTTTTTCGTGCTCATAAGTGTTTGTTTATGTTGTAAAAGCTAAACACAGCAGTAACAAAACCTGAAGTAAATATGCAGTTTTGTGTGTTATCAACTGCACAGTCTTATTCTAAACTGAGAAAAGCACAGTCTGTATTTGTCATTTAAAGGCCACAGTCTTTGCTTGCTCCTTTTCAGCCATCCGCTGCATGTTTTCTGGAGTGTTTAAAGTGTAATCTTGGAGGTTTTGTGATAAAACTGATATTTTAAGGTGTATTAATACCAACAATCTTTCGTGTTTTTTCACCCCAGACTCAACACCATGAATCTGTTCCGCCTGGTGTGCCGTCACAAGACAGCTCTGGTCATTGGCACTGTTTGCAGTTTCGCTGTAGTCCTCGTCTTCTTGGCCAAATGTACCTCAGAAACCCTGAAACAGGGTCACCAGGATCCTCCAGGCCTGGCCCCCCGAGCCAATGCTTTGCAGCCCCGTCCAGAGCAGCACAACCCCCCCTCCATGTCCAAAGACTTGTCTGCATTCCTAGTAGTCCTCATCACAACAGGACCCAAGTACACAGAGCGCAGGAGTATTATCCGCAGCACCTGGCTTGCCAAGCGGGACTCTGATGTTTTGGCTATGTTTGTTGTAGGAACTCAGGGTCTCTCCAGCGAGGACCTTCAGAATCTGAACACAGAACAAGGGCGGCACAAGGACTTGCTCTTACTGCCTGATTTGCGAGATTCTTATGAGAACTTAACACTCAAGCTGCTGCACATGTACTCCTGGCTGGACCAGAATGTAGAGTTCAAGTTTGTCCTCAAAGCAGATGATGACACATTTGCTCGCTTGGACCTTCTTAAAGAGGAGCTGAAGGCGAAAGAGCCCAGCCGTTTGTACTGGGGCTTTTTCTCAGGGAGAGGCCGAGTGAAAGCAGCAGGGAAGTGGCGGGAAAGTGCTTGGGAGCTCTGCGACTACTACCTGCCCTACGCACTGGGCGGTGGTTACATTCTCTCAGCTGACCTGGTGCAGTACGTGCACCTTAACGCGGGCTACTTCAAGACGTGGCAGAGTGAGGATGTGTCACTGGGCGCCTGGCTGGCACCAGTAGATGTTCGGCGGACGCATGACCCACGCTTTGACACAGAGTATAAATCGCGTGGTTGCAACAACAAATACTTGGTGACACACAAGCAGAGTTTGGAGGACATGTTGGAGAAGCACCAGACTCTGCAGCGTGACGGCAGGCTCTGCAAGGAGGAAGTCAAGCTGCGATTGTCTTATGTGTATGACTGGAGTGTGCCACCATCACAGTGTTGCCAAAGAAAAGATGGGATTCCATAATTGTTGTCTTGTTTTTATTCGTTTTTTTTCTACAAGGCTGAAGTTTGCATTCATATTATATATTCATATTATGTAAGTGAGGAATGTTGTAGGATGTATTTTCTTCTCACCAAATCTTAATTGTTAAAGCATTTTAAGTTGTGTAACTGGTACTGGACAATATAGAAAAAGCTTTAACATTATTAGAAATCACATTTACATTTTTTAAAGACATTGTTCTATTTTTGCGAACAAAAAAATGGGGCAAATTCAAAAGTTTTTCTCCAGTTAAAGCGGCAAAAGTTGCTTTATGTGCACATTTTTTCACATATTTTTGAATTTCAAAAAGTCCTAAAATGAGATTTTTGTTCAGGTTTTACGAGTTATAGTAGTGAATTGTGGGCTAGATGTTGTCTTGTGTGGTTTGCTTGGAGAAAAAGCCATGAAATTGCCTTTTTTTAGTTTTGTAAATAGAAACCCATTTTTACAAATCTGAAACAGATTTAAACAGTCTTTGGGAAGTCCAGGTAAAAAATGGAATATTCTTATTCTAGACCTGGTTTAATTTTGTATAACAACATAATTGAAGATATGGCAAGAATCCCAGCTTTTATTATGACGTCAAGTACCAATTTTACAACTTGAAGTTGTTTAGCAACAGATAAGTGACCAAGAAATATGATTCCTCAACTCCTGAATTGGAAGCCAACTTCAGTCCTGCAAAGTTTTTGACCCATAAGCTCCTTTCGCCTCGCAGTTGCTGCTCTCCTTAATCGTTGGTTTACCACTTCGGTGGCCTACTTCTCTCGTCTGTGCTTGATCTGCTGTACCTCTTGCTCAATGTTTTCCAACAGTACGCGGTATGTTTTTAGCTTATTTCAGTATTGTAGATAGTACAGGGGACCCACAGATGGGAGATTCTAACCCTGCCATGATGTCTACGTTATTTTTGTGAGAGTATTCTTTTTTTTTTTTGTATTTTATTTATTGTTAATTTATTCTGCAGCAAACACAAGACACTGGTACTAAGCATGGATAGATGTGCAGTGGATGTGGTTGCTGCTCGCGGGTGCGGTTTGTATTTATAAACATGTTGGATGAAATTGGTCTATTTCACAGAATTAACAGACAAGAAGTGTTGACTTTTTAAATGTAACCCTTTTGTTTACAGTCAGTGGTGTGCAAGGTTTCATATGTTTGGAGGTGCAAAGAATGTGTAAGAGAAATTGGTTGAATGTGTTTTATTTAGCAGGCCTTCTCATTCCTTATACTGGAGCCTATGCGAGGAGTCTGTCATGGTACTTACATTTCCAACACAACAGCCACATTTTAAAGTCGAAGTCAGTACATTTACTGTGCAGAGATATCAAGTTACTCGTGAATGTTCGTTTTGCAGCACACAACAGAATCAGAAACTTGATATACACTACCAGCTGGCACTTGGTCACTTTTTTTCGAGCGGGAAAACCTGATTTTGAATTCCCTTAATCATTATTCATTGATTGTTTTCTTGGACGTCGAGGCTCCTTAACCCAAACTCACCCTGTTACGTCAGCAGCTGTATCCCAGAACTTGTGAAATTCGTGCGACAGCGTTGATCAAAGGGCGCTATATGTTGGAATGCTAATTAATCGAGGATTGCTGCAAAAAGAGTGACATCCAAGCTCTTTTTCTGTGACTGCTGTTACATTTTTGTGAACAATGACATGACTCCTATCTCACTGTTGTCAATATCAGATTCTAATTCAATGCAACTTTAGTTTCTGTGATTGTTTTTACATACCTGGTCTGCCACCCTGGATGTTTTAATAAAAATTCTAAATGTATTCTTGTCACATCAGATCCTCTATGTTCATTCTTTGACAAGATATATCACAGCAAAATGCACACACAATGTAAAATTATCTACAAAAAGGCAGAATTACTACCAAGAGGGATTGCTTCTTGCTTCTTTAACAATACTACAAAATAGTTTGCTGTAACCATTCTATATGAATTTGGGCTATCAGGTGCATAGGATGTGTAACAGCATTGAAAAGTGTGCATCAGCGCTTGATTGTTTGACAGCAGGACAGCCTTGAACCTTCAAGCACTTAGCAGCAACATACATTTAAATCTACGCCTGTCAGTCAAACCCTCAAAGAGAAGCAGCTAGGAAGCGCTGTCAGACTGCGAGGAGCCTGCCAAACTAGCCACGAAGCAGGCGTTATGTAAATGTGTTACCTGCTGACATCGTTTTGTGATGGAAGAAAAGCCTGGACTGTTTTTAGGCAGGTAGGGAGTAGTGTTTTATGTAGGAGAGAAAAACTCAGTTTGGCATTGAATTAACGTTCATAAGTCTGAAGGCCTTTATCATGCACTTAAAAAAGAGGAACCACCCCCAACATCAGCTCTTAAAAACAATACTGATGTGCCCATATATATGTGAGAATAAGGTTTGGTTGGTGTAATAAATCCTACTCTCCATGATGGCTTTAAAGCTTCCACTCCGAAACAAGATGCAGTAAGAAATGTGACAAAATGCACTTTAAAGGTTTGGCTGAGGCTTATAGACGGTGAAGGATTTTACAAACTGCCACCCGAATTTACAGTTTTTAGACTGAGGCATTACTGTCAGAATAAGACGGCTGAATTTTGATTTTTCGCAATCTGAATATATGCAGCTTCCAGTCAAGGGTGATAATCCTCGAACTGACATCTTTTATTTGTCCCATTGCTGCGCTCGTCACTAGGAAGAATCTGGGATGTGCTTCAAGGATTGTCTCACGAAAACAAATTCTGGCACGTTCTTCAGACTTTCGCTCCTCTTCTGTTCCTCCAGTTCGTACTGCAAGACAGGAAACACCCACCTTCACAAGTTATGCCAATACATTTAAGCTTGCAGGCTGTGTGGCTTTTCTCAACTAACAAACTCACCACTTGTAGAGTCTGCAGCCTGGTACGTAGCTTCACCTCCAAGTCAGAGGGAGGGTGGAGAGCCAGCTCCCTTTGCTTGTGCTGCTCTCTCCGTTTGTGTTCCAGCACACACTGCAGCTCCGTCTTTTGTCGCGGCAGTACACCTCTGAGGATATAATAAAGTGTGGATAAAGAGGTGGATCTAAAATAAGCAATTAAAAATACCATGAAGCTTATTTACTGGAGTGCCACTTATTAATTGATGCAGCAGGTTTTTAAATGCCTCGTGACAAACTAATTTATTGTAATTTTTTTCAGCACATTGATAGACAGTGGACTGTATTTCAATAGAAAATAATTCTCTATTAAACTTGATATCTTCAGTTATCACATCGTCCTTTATGGACTGAATGATTTCTACTTCAACACTACAAATAATTTTAGATCTAAGCGTTACTTTTGCTTTCTCAGACACCAGAGTGAGAGTATTTGCCCCCTGTTGAGAGATCAGTGGTGATCTGAGGCAAGGTGTTGCACCTTTGACTCAGTCACAGTTAAACACTAAGCATATTGCTTATCCGCAGCCACAGCCCCGGTCACCTGGACTGGGAAAGCCTAAGAGGATTCTCTGACAGAGGAGGGGGAACAGCTAAAATGCTGACCTGGAGAACTACATCTACTTTCTGATTGCAGTTATAACCTGCATTTACCCCACATCGAAACTGTCATGTCGAAAATGTTGAACTTTTTGAGTCATACAGATGCTCAAAATAGGGCCACACAGAGCATATTTTCTTTGCTGACTAATGTCAGATTTGTGTGCTCGTGGAACAGCATGTACCCGCTGCATATGTGACCTGATCATAGGATAACAGGTTCAGGGCTCAGTGTTTTCTCACCGTCTGTGGCAGAATAGCAGCTCTTGATGAAGAGCTCCGTGCTGGTGAGAAGCCAGGATGGGATTTGGAAGCTTTCTAGGTTTGATGAGGTCATCATCCTCCTGTTGTTGACTTTCAATCACCTGGTGAGGCGGCAGCATCCAGGACTGATGTCCGTCTGATACACATGAATACAAGCCAGAGAGTTGGATCCAGTGTGAAGAGCAACAGAGCTTCTGTTTGCAGCAAGAAGGTTATAAATTAAAATGAAACTAAATGTTAAAATGCTTTTGTTTTGTGGTGTCTCACAACTTCTTACAAAAATCGTGAAAATTGTGAATTTATTTCTTTGATTTCACTGAAGCAACATGAACCTGTCCTTGGTTTTTCTCTGATGTTGTCTTACCTCTTTTGCTCCAAAGGATCGTTTTTTGTGGCGCCTAAATGAAGACAAGACGTAAGCGAGTCACTTTCTTTTGCATAATAAGCAAAATAAAGGTTAAAGCATGCAAATCTACACAGACAATGTCGCCATCCATCAGCTTGCTGAAACAATCAAATGAAGCACTTCATAAGTAAATATTAAATGGGAGTTATCATACAAAATGCTCACAAATAGACAGCAAAGTATTTAGTGCATTCTTCAGACTGACATAGCATCCTGTTCTCCTGTTTGAATTTGTTGTACATCCTGTTAAACAATACATCTACTGATAAATATTATTGTCTATGAATGTATTGCTGGTATACATATTCAGCATGTTCTGTGGTTAAACAGACAGTTTGTTGATTGAATTTTTCTTCACCTCATCCATCTCATGGAAACTCACAAAGCAAAATAAGTGGATTATGTGACACTTATAAAGGCCCGCAAACAAAAGCTCACATTACTTCTTGTTGCTTCAAATAAATGAATAAAATAAAATTACCAGGATTATGAAACCCTAAATGATCAGCTCTGTGGTTTGAAGCAGCCACAAACTGAAGCAGTGAATCTCAGTGAACGTGTCACAAGCACAGAAAACTTCTGTTAAAGTAAGAGCTGAAAACAGTTGGGGTTTTTTTGGGGTTTTTTTTTAGCATTTAAAAAAAATGGATTACAACCATTTGCACAATTATTATGACCTTGAACATTAGATATTTTTTCAATGTGCATCCTCTATGCTGAGTCCAGAACAGACATTACTTTATCAGTTGTCCAAACAGAAAACAGAGACAATTCAAATCTGGTCATTTAGACGATATTCTTTCCTCTCTGTAAATAATTCAAGAAATCCTTCTTTTTTGTGCATTCACTATTACTTATCATCTGCCTTTAATAGCATAAAAGTGATTAAAAAACAGCCTTACCTGTGTGCTCTGGTAAAGACGCATTGCTGAAAAAAGAGAGGCTGAAGATCGAGTGTTAAAGTCTGTTTCCTCGAGACGCCGGTGCAGAGGAGGAAGAGGCTCAGTGTTGCCGTCAGGCTGCACAGCGAGCTGCAGTGACAGTGAGGCTGATCAGAGCAGGTGTGCCACACCGTCCTGATCAGATCTCATTAACTGTCTTACGACCCTTTGTTCCACCCCTTGTTCCCTCCGGGAGAGAAACTCCTGTTGTCTCAGAGCAGCAGCAGCAGCATATGCACAGATTAGGCTAATGTAATATAACAATTAGGATCATGCAACCTGATAACAAAACAAATGTGGCTTTTGTGTCTCTGCTTTTTAAATCCTTTTGTTATCACATGCACACTAAGTTTATTCTACTGTTAAAATCAATCTATCTATAATTCATTTTTGTCTTTGTTACTGAGTAAAACAGCTCTGTCTGACTGCCTGCAGCTTATCTATCATTTAGGAAAAACAAAAACTCACTGAAACTGAAGCATCACTTTGTCATGGACCTGAAACAAAATCAGGTAAACGTAGCAAAGGTAAACACTGACACCAACAAATAAGAGTTATAAAAAGACTCTAAAAAGACAGTTGGTTCCTTGATATAGTTGTAAATACAAATGTAGGATCACAGATGAACAAGGTGTAAATGTTGGATATTAATGTGATGCCAAATGCTGTATGTCAAGTGGTGACAACATTGATTGTGAACCATCAATGTGATATGTAAGATGTGAAAAAACATCAAAGTACTTAAAAAGAGCAGAATTTGTTGTGCATATGCTTTACACAACTGAATGTGACAGATTTTGTACAGACGACTATTGTACATGTAGATATATATTTATGGAAACAGGCGTTTTGTCAGCATGACCATAATGCAGATACAGCTAAAGTTGAAACATTACCACGACTTCATTGATTGATTCCTCATCAGCAATAAATAAAGTAAAGCCATTCCGCTAAACCAGATTGAACTCATCTTAGTGTGAATCTAATTTTATTGTAATATTTTATCATACCACAAATTAACAGGTTTAACTTCCCATGCCCTGCCAATAACTCTCAATTAGATTTTATCATGCGTTTATTTAGTCAAATATAGTCAAGTAAATTTCACTTTATTTTTTGTCTTTTGTTTTTATATTTTTTATTTCCTTACTTAGTTACATTTGACGTTCTGTCTTTTGCTGTGTGATGTTGTTTTACATGTAAATGTTCAATTTTCAAAACTTGGACATAAAAAGTACATACACACATATATAAAATAGTACAAACTCGAAAGGCTATTGCATTATAGGCTAGTTTGAAGTAAAGCAACAAAAAATGGCTTGTCTTGAAGGCAGTACGTACCATGATGACCCTAATACTACTTTACCTGATGAAACTTTTCAGGTTGTTTTTGGACTGAAGGCAATGTGGAGTGGCAAGTAAATGATTACATGACGCTCCTCTGGAGACACGTTGGGGTGGCTCAGCTGTATAGTGGCGTCAGCTCATGTTAGTGTGGGTGGAAGCTCACTTTAATCCTCATCCTTCCCTCTGCTACTACATAAGGTGTGTCCAGTGTTGCATTCAGAGCTGCAGCAGAGCCAGCATTTTTCAGCAGCCTGTTAATTCTTTGCCTTGGTGTTCCATTGACAGATGCTGCCTCTGTTTACTCTGTTGCAGAGAGTAGTGTGCTGGTCACTACTCTAAGAATTAAGACAAGGAAAATGTGACCACTAATTTTTTCCCCCTCTACATTCTCAAATGTAGGGTTGCCCATTTGTTAATAATCTCCCAACAGCATAACTGCAAGTTTTTGTATTTTTTAATAATAACTTCTCAATATATGGTGACCAGGCTCATAAAGAAATAGCATATACAAGCATGATATGTTTACAAATCAGTCTTAGTTTTGAGCTCTTCTTGGTTGTGTCACTGTCAAGTCACTAAATAACACTTTTAAAAGCACCAGCTGTAGAGCCAAAGTGCGTTCCAGTAGAGAAAACAATTGCAATTTTGCCTGGCTAAATTAATTATATACATTGAAGTCTTGCAATGATATTAATCATGCAAATTTGCCTAAAAGTTTTTAACATTAAGGTTAAGACCCTCCTATTTTATATGAATACAAATAAATCTGACTGAATTAAACATTAGGGTTCATGACCAATAATATTATTGATTGTGCAAATTTACATGATTAATTTAAATATTAAGCTTTAGACCCTATAGTGTTATTCATTATGTAAATTTACCCGAGTAAGTTAAATATTATGGGTGGCACCTACAATATTATATTAAACACATATTTACCTGACTTACAAACCGCATAAGACCTGAGCTCTTGTTTGATATACATTTATTTGTTTATTTTATTCAAATAGCAAAGAGAATATATGATGCAGATTCTGTAGATTCTCTACAAACAAGTGTAGTGGCGAGAATAGAAACTGAAACCTCGTTTTCAACATAAACCAGGCTCAGGAAATAAACAGGGTCTTATAAGAGAATTCCTAACAAAAATATAAACCTTGTAAAGTATTCAACGGTGAGAGGAAGGAACCGTGAATGTATGCAATTAAAGTATAATGTGCTTGAGATTTTACTTTGGCACATTTATTGTGTATCAATAAAGTGGTTTTATGGACACGGTTTACATCAGGTTGGTGGACTGACGGGGAGCTGTGTGTCATAACGTCCAGTAGGTGGCAGTGGTGGCCGCTGGACAACAACAAACACAAACCGTAGACGAAGAGCGTAAGTCAGGGAAACGGAAATGTCAACCGAGTGACTGCGAAGCGACTGCATCATATATCCACTTTAAAATATATAATGGATTTCTAATTCAGAGGAAACACAGTCATATAACATCGTCAAAGAGCAAGCTGCGAATATGACAAATGGTAGGTTTACTGTGTTTAACAACGAGCAGACGGCAGCAGAGCAGAGCGTGTGAGTTAGGCTACTTCTGGGAGGGAAGGCAAGTGGAAGCTAGGTTAGCTGTAGACGTGGCCCTGGGCAGCACTGTCAGTCTGTTAGCTCCAAAACTAATTCTAGGCTCATTCTAACTATGGTGTTTCACTCGTTTGTTATAAGTACAGATTCGTTGCTCAGCTTGCCGTATTTCGTGTAAAACTCCACGAATCCCGTGTTTTGTCAAGCTACAAGTCACTTTGCTAACTAGCTTTGACTGGTGTGTCGGTAGCTAAAGCTAAAAAAAATTGAGGATATCCAGTTTGACCACATTCGACAAAACAAAATAGCCTGGTTGCAGAAATGAATCAGTGAAATGTCCACCTTTTCTGCTCTCGCTTTGGTGATTGTGGGTCCACAAACATGAGATTACTGAAGTGTTGTTGCAACAGCATGAAACTCTTAACTAACCAGGGTCAACAACACAGCGAGTACAGGTAGACTAAAGGGACAGACAACCACAAGACAGACTGTCTGGTGCCATTTGGGTTACTTTTAGATAATGCTCAAAATGTCAGGCTTGAAGCGACCCCAGCAATAACATTTAGACGTACAACTAGACGTAGCAGTAATAAATCATTAGGTTGTTAGGATGATGAATTGAAACTAAACCCATTCTCCATTTGCCTTTCTGATATTACAGTAAAATAGAGATGTGAGTCTTTAGTATCACTATCTGTGTTGTCAAAAATTGTTTGGCATTCATCATGTCATTTTTGCAGTCCACATCTAATAAACATGAACCTGTGCCACACCGCAGAACGAATGGGTTAATGCTCTTCCATGTTTTTAGATTTTTAGTCTGATGCTAAGTCAGTGTCAGCTGGTGTATGTACATTCACATTTGTATTGAACTGTTGTGAAAAGGTTTCATAAGCTGTGCATAACTGGCTGTCAGCCCAGACTGTCATATTGTCTTTGTCTTCTACCACAGTGTACTCTTTCGATGGCATCCTGGTGTTTGGGCTGCTGTTCATTTGCACTTGTGCATACCTCAAAAAGGTGCCTCGCCTCAACAGCTGGCTGCTGTCAGAGAAGAAAGGAGTGTGGGGTGTGTTCTACAAAGGTGAGGTTTGTCTCTGTGTGTAGCCCTCTGATAGACTGATGACCTGTACTGCCTCGCACTGAGTCGGCTGGGGTAGACTCCAGCC
>NW_007577858.1:734944-776980 GCF_000690725.1 Stegastes partitus | reverse complement strand
CAAAGAAGAAGAATCCTAAAACTTTAGCCATGTTCCTATATTCTTTGAGAGAAAGTTGGAAAGAAGTTTTTCATTGGGCAAGTTGAAATTAACTGTGTTGGCTAATATCAGCCATGTTTTATGATGTCTGGAGGCGAAGACAATGAAAGACTTCATCAGAATTTATTAAAAAAAAAGAAAAAAAAAGGTGTTTCCATGTCCTCTTATGTGCACTAACTCTGTCTTGAAAAGTCAAAAAAAAAAAAAAAAGCAACAGAAGCAAACACCTCAAGTGCGGGTTTTTTTTTTGCGAAATTGAGGTAAATGTTATCTAATGCGATACACTAAAATGTGCATATAAATACACTGTGGAAACAGCCTCTGGAAAGCAGCATATGTTGGAGGGATTATTAGATACAGTTTACAAGTCTGAATTTTATAACGGTTATATACTGTCATATTTTGGAGCAAGTCTGTGCTGCTTCACATCTTTATTTAGTCTTTGTTTTTATACCTTTTACCTTTAATTAAGGTGAAAAAATGCTGTGAGGTCGACCTCCATTTTCCTTTTGCTCTCGAGAGATGCAACTTTTTTTCTTTAAAATCATCAGATATTATCCTATCGATGAGTCTCGGCTGATCCGCCCATCACGCGACTTCTCATTTATTTGCCAGTGTAAATATTTTCATTTTATTTATTTTTGGGACTTTTCGGCTTTATTAAATAGGACAGTTGAAAGAGATAGGACAGTGGGGGGAGGAGAGAATGGTGGAAGGACCTGCAGCAAAGGGCCATGAGCGGGATTCAAACCCATGAGCGGGATTCGAACCCATGACCGCTGCATTGGGGACTATAGCCCCCGCACATGGGCCGCCAGCTCAACCAGGTAAGCTAAAGCGGCAGCCGCCAGTGTAAATATTTGACCAAACATCAACCTGAGGTTTGTACTACGGAGCAAGTTCAACAAACCCAGGTTATCTTTTCGTTATCTGGCTTCACTAAACCCAACACTCTGGGTTTCTGAACCTGGATATGAGTGAGTTCACATAAAGGGGCAAAGCTCATGATCAATCACAGACAAATACAAGTTTAGAATAAACTATAATAATGAATCAGTAAGAGGAGTTTTAAAATGTAATACAGGCTAAAAGTAACACAGCTGCTGCAGCCAAAACCATAAATGCAAGACGGAAAATTAACAGAATGTGAGTTGATGGGCTTCTCAATATCTCGGCCTCATTTTTTGTTCCTTGTCGCCAAATGTTTAAAGACAGAAAACTTTGGATGTGTTGGTTTCTCTGTTTAGAATGAGTAAGCTCTTCACCTGACTATGTGAAGGGTTATGAGATGAATCAATTGAATTGAACTTATAGGACACAATCAGAGTAATGTGGTAATTATGTATTAATTACATTGATGAAGTTTGCTGATTCAACATTCAAATGAATTATCAATATGTGACACACGACTGTATAGCCATATCACATATTTGTGACAAATTATGTAAAGAATAAATAATCAAGTCATAAAAATAAAACTATTGTTGTGGTAAGAGGAAAAAAGTCTGTTATTAATTTTCCTATATTGCGTGAGAAAATTTTCTTCTTTCAGTTGCTTGTTGCTGCTGACAAGTTTTTGTACCAAATAAAGAACAAACATAAAAACATCACTGAAGCCGTTAAGAAGATTTACTGCAAATCTTATAAAGTCAAGAAGTACAAGGCTTTACAGCTTCATCAGTCTCTGTTTTAGGATTATATCGATATATTAAAGTCTGTAGAACAGTGAAGTGGGTTTGAAATCAGAATCAGAAAGGATTTATTGCCAAGTAGGTTCTCATGTACAAGAAACTTGACTTGGTGTTTTAGTGCATACCATTTAGCAACATATAAAATGTAAAAAGTGTAGGCGTGTTACAAGTCAAATTAGCAGTGAGTGTAATCAAGGGCTTATAAATCACAAAAAATAATCGATAAACTTTCAGTGTGCAGGAATGTGCATATTAATCACCTGAAGAAGTGAAAGGTTACGTTGCATGTGGTGTAAACAAGACTTGAAATGTGCAAAAGAATGATAATGATCTTATTTAAATGCAGTGTGATACGGTTGAAATTGCAGCTTTAAAAAAAATCTTTCCAGCGAGGTGTTTTAATACGTGTTATTCTGTTATCTCGAGCGTAGCATAAGTTACCATGGAGATGTAAACCTGGTGAGAAAATCCAGGATTAAACCTGAAGTTACCTCGATAACCTCCAATCCTGCGCAGTATTACATCCCTCTGGTGCTGTTCTACATTCCTGTACAGGCTAGTTTAGACATTCACAAGCATACTTGTTCATAATGGGATGGTTACATCAAGGAACCGTTAAATGTCAGTTGTGACACACAGATTTCTAATATATTTGTCAGCACACACACTGATATGAAACAAGCGGAGTGTGACAGCAAGGAGGTCTTAACCGAAGTAAAGGGTGTGGGAGAGACAGAGACGGTTGTTGTGACTTAATGGCTTTGTTTCCAGACAGGATGGTTTGTGGTTTCAGGCCTGCTGACAGGAGTAATGGTGGGAGGGATGAAACACACAGCGTGGCTCGCCAAACCACACACACACACACACACACACTCACACACTCACACAGACAGACGAAGCGAGTGACTACACTGTTGCTTCACTTGAATCACAGAACCAGCAGAGACACATTCAGTCGCACTCACATTTCACACACTCCCACACACACCTAAGAAAAAGACGAGCTACTTTGGGAATTCGAGGCTTTGTGCTGATATCAGAGACGATTGTCAAACAGGATTTGTGGATAAAATGACTCACAAATGAAAATCATGCGAATACCAAACAGCATACGGCTACACAACTAAGATTTTTGGCTGTCACTGTTTTGCATTTTGCCAAGTGCAGGCTTTCGTAAGATTAAAACGATTATTCACCATATATACTATTAACCTCCCGAACCTCAAGCAGCTTCTGGGTGTTTTGTTAAGCCCCCGTCACATCTTTACTCACTGTGAGGTAATTTCTCACTGCAATATAAAGTCCTGCACCTCTATAGAAACAACACAACCATGACTAGAAATAAAGAGAAAATATCTTCACTGCAGTATGACACAGTTACAATGCCTTAAATTTTACAAAAAAAATCAAAATCAAAATTGACAACAATTTTCCAAGCACCCAAGATGTTCCAAGGTGTTATCAATACTGGGGGGAAAAAGGTGACTCTACAAACCACAGATGTTTTGTTACTTACATTTTCATTTTTTCCCATCCTCTATGTGCTCTGTGTAAACACTGCCTGCAGTTCAGCCAAAAATAAATGTAATCACACGACTTAGGTTTGGGCAGGTTTTACCATAGAATGGTAGGTCACAGATGAGTAGATCAAATACTGTGAGTACGCTGAAGAATCGAACAAATATCTCCGTTTTTACAGTTTCTGGCCCTTATTGATGGTGTAATTCTGGCATTTTTTTAAAAAGACAACATTTTTTTTTAAAAAGCTGCTGGCAGGTTTTGGGGTTCAGATGGTTATTTTGGATATTTGGAAGTGGGTTTCTATGAGCTATTTATACATAAACAGTGTATTACCAGCAGTAGTCTCACTTTTCCAGCCCCTTCTTCAGAACATAACAGTCTGGCTGATACGCTACCATTCTGCTAAAGAGGAATAAATGCTCTGGCTTGTTCGTATTTCTTTGAGCCAATCATGATTTTCTTGGGCAGGGCTAAGTGAAGGATGTGACTTCTGTGTTCCCGTTGGGTGGAAGTGTAGTAGAACATTTGGATGTAGGAAAATGCGTATTTTGATTAAAATGGCTGATTCACCACATGAACTAGCAGGTCTGCCTTACCGCATGATCCAAATCCTCTACAAAACCTTTCAGTGTGGTCGGTTGTTGTTGTTTCAGTCAGACTATACCGACAGCAGACCCAACCAGTACGACCACAGTTTGGAGAAGCTGACAGGATGGTACAGAAGCTAAGTAGTGAAACGCTGTGGAAAAATTTAACAGAAAAACATATTTTAGTCACCTAAATATGGGCTATATTTAGAATTAGTTCATGGTTCTACCTTGGCATCAGACAGGCCCATATGACTAAAGCCATTATATCCATCTATACCTTCTTCAAAGCCACCAGGCTCCTTTGAAAAAAAAACTGTAATTTTACCTCGCAGAATAATACGAGGGTTCCTGATCTACTGCTGCCTGCTCCTGTTCGTTTGTGTTATTGTGTGACTTTGGTGTCTCAAACGTGTCTCACACAAACTCACTTCCCTTTAATGTCTGAATCCTGTCGCGGTGACTCACTGCCATGAACGGTTGCCACGTCTTTCCCTTCTCTCCTCTTTCTTCCTCTCCCACTCTCTTGTTCTCTGCCACCACAGGTGGTGAGTACATTCATTTTCACTTTTGTGGGGGTGCTGGCTGTAATGCTGTGATTTCTGACTGTGCATGTGAGAGCAGGGGGAGGGGAGGTGGGGATGCAATATGGGGTGATTTCAGCGAAGTGAGTGGGCTGAAGGCTCCGTACATATGGCCGAGCGATGCATGCATACATGGACATATTTTGTTCAGTTACCAGCTCGAGGAGCCGACGTTGACCTTGCGTAACCTTGTCTGCTGGAAGTTATGTTTGGATATTACTGAACAGTTTTTTCTAATATGTTTCGCAGGAAATGCTGTGTGGGTTATGTTCATGATCAATATTGTGTCCAGTCTGCTGTGGTGTTTCTGTGCATCCCAGTGAGGAGGGAAAGTGGCCGCACAAAATCAGGACTTTGACTCCAGAGAACAAGATTTACATTCTACATTTCCTTTGTGGTTCAGTTTTGGCAGCTGGTAGGGGTTTTGTTCCAGTGGCAGCCAAGCAGCAACCTCCAAGGCTGAAGAATAAAGCTAACAAATAAGCATGGAAGTGCCAAAAAGTTGTTCAAATGACCACTTGAGGCGAGTCAGTCCCCATAGACCTCCATGTTAAAATGTCCAAGTATACAACAGAAATAAACATGTTCACAGCCTGGTCGTAAAACAGTTTGGACTCAATCGCTAATTTCAGAACAAGTATTTCAGTACAATGATTTTAAATGTCAAAATAAGTCAGTTTATTTATAGAACACATGTAGATGCATGTGTGTTACCCAGGACTAATGGGTAATAGAGCTGCATGGATGATGGACGTAGCCACTGTGACATAACCTGGACAACTGTTTTGAAGAGTTTGGACTTTGGCCATCTTGGTCTTTTGAAGCCAAATCTAAGGAAGCTGTGGATCTTACTGATAACTTAAAGACAATACATACGTCAATATAGCAGCGACTTCTCAACCATGAGGTAGCCATGAAATATATCCTGTTTTATCGTCTGTTTCAATAAACACTATGCTGAATTTAAAAAGTCTTGAAACGACCAATTGAGACCATAAACTCATAAAAAAAAATGTTTACTGACGTACTAGAGCAAGGAAGAAGTGGCGTCATTTTGTCATAGATTTTTCAATCTGACTTCTTTTTGCAAGTCGCCCCCTGCTGGCTGAATGCAGGTTTAAGTCACTACTGTATCTATTTAGGGCTGCAAGGTGGCTTGGTGGTTAGCAGCGTTGCCTTGCAGCAAGAAGGTCGCCGTTCGCGTCCCAGTGACACCCAGGATCTTTCTGCGTGGAGTTTGCATGTTCTCCCCGTGCAGCGTGGGTTCTCTCCGGGTTCTCCGGCTTCCTCCCACAAGGTCCAAAAACATGTTGAGGTTAATTGGTGATTCTAAATTGTCCGTAGGTGTGAATGTGAGTGTGCTTGGTTGTCTGTCTCTAAGTGTAGCCCTGTGATGGACTGGTGACCTGTCCAGGGTGTCCCCTGCCTTCACCCTGAGTCAGCTCTGATAGGCTCCAGCCCCCCGCGACCCTAATGAGGATTAGGTGGTGTATAGATAAAGATGGATAGATGTATGTATGTATTAACATCTTAGATCATCAGGACCCTTCTGCTCGATCATCTCCGATTAGCTTGAAATTATATCGTCATAAACTATAAATGTTTAAAATGGTATGTGACACTTTAGATCGAGAAATCAAAAACTTTGTGGCATAATTTTTGTAAAAAATTGTCTGCCGACTCATTCCCAGAAAATCTTCTGTACATTGAAATTTGAGGCTGTGATTGAATGACAATATCTACGTAACTATTAAGAACAAAAACCTGATTTTTTCCTTGTTGCTTCTTATCATACCATTGATCCAGAATGGCAACAACAACCTCTGAGCAGCAACCTCCCACACTGAACATTTCAAGTTTTGCAGAGGATTTGGATCGTGCAGTCAAGCAGCCCTGCTAGTTTCTTCTTCTTTTTTCAGCGGATTATCAATTTTAATACCAGTGCTTGACTCCTTACATGCAAATGTTCCACCAAATCAATACGACCTGTTTTGAGGGAACACTGGAGCTGCATCCTTTGCTTAGCTCTACCTATGACGACTGTGATTGGTTTAAAGAAATACAAATAAGCCAGAGTGTTCCCCTTCTATAGCAGAGTGATGGTGAGGTGCAGCCTGACCATTATTTTCTACAGAACACACCTGATGTCAAGAAATTTCCCTGCTTTTTGTGTATTCTGGCATAAATTTGGACGTCTCACCAAAGAAAAAAATCACTAAAAAACCACTTTCCCCCCCAGTGTCTGCTAAAAGCTGACTGTGTTCCAGTAAAGGCCTGTAACCACTTTGAAAGGCTTCGTCTGTAAAGTCCTGATACAAGGTGTTTTTGTTCTCTTGACAGTCGAGAGCTTTTCCTGTGAAGGAGAACCGATGCAGGTCGCTCTGCCTCTCTCCTCTCCATTTCTCTCCTCGGTCCATTTCAGCGGGGAGGCAAAGGTTTTATACTCCCCCCCCTTTACCTGACAACCTCCTGATTTCATCTCTCTTTTATAGCACAGCGAGATGAAATGGAGAGCAAAATGATGAGCCTTTTCTCTCTTTTTCCATCTCTCTTTTCTCGCCGCGACAGCCTTTTATGTTTTCATCTTCCACTTCCACCACCTCCTTCTCCTCACCCCCTTTTTTTCAGCAGCTACATCCCTCCACAGTGCTTTTTTCTTTCTTCCTGTATATTTGGACCTTGCGTTCCTGCGATGGAAGCTCGTCTGAGCGCATTGATTGGGCAGAAGCAAGCAAGTAGCCTGGAGAAAAACTCAGAGACAACAGATAAAAAACAAGGCTCTCTCTCTTCTTTCTCTCCTCACTCGGTGGATAACCAAGTGGTTGCAGAGAGCAGAGGGAGATTAAAGGGAGGTTGTACAGCGCCGCTGCTTCAGCTCCCAGAGGTCATTTAAGTCTCTTTGAAAGCATTCAGGCCTCGTCTATCTTCTGACCTGTCCTCAAGATGAGAAGCTTTCATCAGTCTCTGCAGGACACAAGAGCCCACTCAGGATCAGCGTCTCAAATTAGATGAGGGCTTCGTGTGTGTGTGTGTGTGTGTGTGTGTGTGCGCGCTGAGTTTTCATATTGTTATGTATAATTCAGTGCTTTTACTGTTACAAAAGCCTTTCCCTTGATCTTTGATCACACAGACGAGCAAGAGCAATACTTAAACTGGATTTTCTAAATTTTTCGTCTGGGAGTGACTGGAGGGGGGATTTGAAAAGCTTTTCAGGTAAAAAGGAAAACAACACAGTGGAGGAGGCTGTCCTGTAGCAAGCTATCAGCATCCCGACTGTAGGCTGAATATCAAGTGTGAGAGCATCGATTGTATGTACAGAGGTAAGACACAATGACTGTATAATCCAAGGAGTAGATCTGCGATAGTGACCATCTTTGCAAAGCTTCTAGTTTTCTGTTGCATCAGAGAAAGTGAAGTCTCTGAAAAGGAGACACTTCACACTAAACATGATGGTATTCTTTTAGAACCCTAGCACAAACTACAGATGTATAATTAGCAATGTGTCTCGACTACACTCTTCAAACAAAAAAAAACAGCAAACAAAAACCCCCAGACCACTCTAATCTATAATTTCTCCTAGAATGTGAAACTATTTCTTTAATTTTAAGGAGGATTTTTGAGTTAAAAAGTCTGAAGCACACAAACAGCACAAACCAAATCCTGACTTGGACAGTTTGATCCGTTGACTCCTGGACCACCCACCTTCTGAGGAGGTGGAACAAACAAAGAGAACATGTTCTATTTTTTGTTTTATTTGTTTGCCTTTTGAACCTGAGACAAACACAGTAGATGTTGGTGATTTTACCAAAGCTCTCACACACTGCGAGACCTGTGGTAGATTTATAAACTTTATATTAAGGCATCATTTAGGATCTATAAACTCGATATAATATAATAACAAACTAACCCGGATATTACTTACGTTAGTATCTTCTCATCAGCAGAGGAAGTGTTGCGATGATGTGACTGCATCACATTTCCACACATCTCTGCTGCCAAAATAAAGATCCAAACTACAACTAAAAATGCAAAACATGTACATGAGTTTTTAGTTTGTTTAGCTTCAAGAATTCTACTGAGAGTTTCATTTTTGGAAACAGAACGGACTGCAGTGGGTTGACTGAACAGGTTTGGTTCACATTGTGTGTTGTTCCTTTGAAAAGTGGCAGGAATGTCTTTTTCTGTTCGCACTTGACACATTAATGATAGTTAACCATATTTCATGTGGTAACTAACTAGTCATTAGGTTTGAGTTTCATTCGTCTGTTACAGTGTGTTCTGAACCCCAAAACTTGCTGGAGGGTTTTAAAGGAATGTTTTCTTAAAAATCAAAAACAAAAAAATCCACCAAAATTACACAATTATTAGAGCCAGGAATTGTAAACACAGAAAGAATCATCAGATTTTTTTCAACATTTTGAAAAAATTCCATCGGAGACCCAATTCTAAGGTTAAAGTCACAACGTTTTATCAAAGAAATGTCATGAAAATTCCACACTCCTTTCATGGGCACTGAGTTGAACTGCAGGCCAATTTACACAGATATAAACTAATTAAAGGTGTAAGTAGCAGAATATCTCCAGTAAGGAAAAACATCAGTTTGCTCTACTTTTAGCCTCCATGGTTATGTTGTTTCCATAGATGTGCAGAACTTCATATTGCAGAGAAACATGAGCCCACAGTGAGTAAAAATATGACAGGAGAAAAAGAAAAGGCACAGAAGCTGCTTGGAGGGTTAAAGGCAGCTCAGAACACTTCACCCAGAGCAACAGCTTCATATAAAACTAAACATCTGCTTTGTTCTTTTGCTGTTGTCTATAACTGTTGATCAGTTGTTGTACGAGGATCTGCATCAATACGAATCAAGCGAAAAACACAGCGTGTGAGAGAAAACAAGATGAAAAATGCATTTCATAATGCATATCTGAGGTCCAAAAGCAAGAAATACTGACAAACAAAGCTCAGTGTCTCACTGCTGAAGCACAGACCAGCTGGACACTCGCTGTTTTTCAAACTACAGCTCATTTTACATCCAGACAGTTTTGTAAAAATAATAAATCCACAGTCAAACCTCTCACCTGCTCAAATGCTGAATAATTTTGCACATATAATCCACATTTGTGTATTCTGGTCTGCTCATCATCAAGTGATTTCACAAGATTCAAACTCACATTTATTGAGCTGCATTAGAATATTTATGAAAGCTTCTGTATATAACATTATTGTGGAAATGATTGTAGCTCAAACTGGTGTCTGAACAGATCGAATCTGAAACAAAGCGTTGAGTAATGAGGTCTAAAATACACAGTTTAAAATGTGTTCTGTGATTCAGTAAGTGATATAAAAGTGACAGGCAGCAGAACAGATGCAAAGAAACAGCACAGAAATCAGTTCTTAGTTTCATGGAACCTGTAAAAGGGAAACTGTGAAACACTCCTCACAGCAATCACTTTAACTGCCAAGGTGAACACGGGGGTTAACAAGCTCAGCAAAGCAAATAATTGGTACAAATAAGTCATTAACACAGTGGAAGGGCTCAGATAAAATGTGAAGGAGCACTAATTGAACATGATTATAAACTTCCTTCCTTCCTCCTCCATCATTGGGAGCAGTAATGAGGAGGTCCTCAGAGGTAATTAGGATCACAGGGCAAAAGTGCCACTTAGAGAAACTCTGAGGGAGACTGCAGAGCACAATAAACCTCAGCGTGAACGCTTCAGCAGGAAGGATTGTTCCTTTCACATGATCACGAGCAATATTCCTCATTTTAACACTTGATCAAATTGCTCTGTATTCTGGGGGCCGTGAGAATTAACAGCGGCCATTAATCTGAAAATGTGCGGCTTTACGTCACTTTTTGACGGTTCTGTTGGTTCTCCAGCTGCTCAGACTGAATGTTTGACTCTCGGAGGTGTTTCCAGTAAACGCTGACTTCACAGCAGCCGCTCAGCATGAAATACCAAAGAACTTACATCAAGTACAGTGACTGATTTTGGGGGCAACGTATTTTTATTGCACTTTCATGTTTGCTGCTAATGTGCAAATCTCTGCAGCTAAATAATTCCTCTTCAGTTATACACAATGAATCTCTTAGAGGCAAAATATAAATAAAGTTTGCACCCAAAATGTCTCACTTGCTAAAAATGTGCCTACTTACATAAGAAAAAAACCTGTTTACTGATGTCCCCTTAATGCCGTCACATGCTGCAGTAGAAGCTCATCAGGCGGTTGTGCACAGAGAAGCCTCTGGTCTCTACTCAGTTACTGCAACTAAAAAACTGTTTTAAAATGTTTTTACTCACTGAAGTGGATTTCATTCACAGTAACCTACTTGCAGAAGTGGCAAAGTATGCAAACGGCCATTATTTAGTGTGCATGTCTTATATACAATGAGGTGTAATGTCATCTGATGTTGGAGGTGATGCAGGAATTTGCTGTAATTTCAAAGCAGGACTACTTTTTTATATGTGACACAACTATTATTATTGGAAAAGGTGAGTTCTGCTGGTAATTTTGATATGTAGTAGACCATGTAATAAGACAAGCAGGATTAAGAAAACAGGTAAAACTCTGGTATCCTTAGTAATCTTTATCGATATTAACATATCAATGCAATGATGAGGTCAATCTGTATTTTGTTTTGTAGCCACTATGCCTGTATGTGTTTGAATCAACACTACCTGATGTCAGTAGTTTGTTAGCTGGTGATAAACAACCTTAAATTTGACCATTTTAATGCTAAAACGAGAAATTAAATCTATTCAGAGTGGTGAGAAATCAGTTAAAATGACTCTATTCTCTAGTTTGCAGGGACCATGTTTCATAAACGGATGTGTTTAGTATTAACTAAAGAAAATGCCACAATAAAGCCCAGCAAGAAGATCAAATTTAACATCAGCTGTTGTGGTCAGAGGGTACCACTTCATAATCAGCGGTCCATTACGTGGCTGTAACTGTGTGGACTCAGTTTTGGTGAATGTTTCTATTAAATAAGTGGAGGAGGCGACACAGGTGATACCAGTGTGTGTCTACGGTGCTCGAAGAGGACGATAACTGCCATAAGGACTCCAATTATGTGCAGAACAGAAGGTGTTTGTGGGTCTTTTGGGGTTTTTCTTGACGACATGTGAGACCGCGGAGGATGTGACAGATAGGCGGCCGCCCCGGTGGCTCGGTGGAAACACCTCGACCCTCCATAATCACTACTATTAATCACTACAGCAGTGTGTGCAGAGCGGGACAGAGCGCAGTCTGTCTTTAGTGTTTACTTGGCCTCCGTGACCACTGATCTATCAGACAAACCTCGACCTGAACACACAACAGACACACACAGATAAATCGCATTCCAAGCAAATAAAGTCAACACAGAGTGAGCGCACACACAGGCCTCCTCAGTCTGCACCTGCACTCAGCGTTTCTTCCAACAGTGGTGGCAGCCGCACATTAAAGCCATTAGAGCTCCGTGTTACTGTTATTACCTGGAAGCTGGTAAATATGTCTTTGCTCTCAGACGTTATGCATCCTGCAGTTCAGCTGCAACTTGTTCTTGCAACTGTCTGAATATGTGTACTTTGTCATGCATCAGCTATTAAACCACACAGACCAGTTCTGTTAAACAGAGCAAGACACATTTGTTTACAACTCCTGGATGAACATTGTCATAATTAAGCAACTGTAGAGAACGAGACCAAGTCCTTTAATAGATGTCTTAAGCAGTTTCTGTTTTATTTGCTCACATTTTTCACTTCAATATAAAGTTGTGTACCTCTATGGAAACAGCACAACCATGACTAAAAGCAGAGAGAACTCAGAACTGTCTCATAAAATTATAATGTCATATATCATTATTACATTTTACAAAAAATGTTCAAAACCTGGAATCAACATGTACGACATTTTCCAAGCACCCACAGGCTTTATCAATACTAGAAAAACAATGTTGACTCTACATTGTATAGATATTTTACTACTTACATGTTTTTAAAGTTGAATAAAACATCCTGCAGTTCAACCCAGTTCAGCTGAAAAGTCCCTGAACTGTAATTATGTGACTGTTGGTCAAGGTTGTGTCATTACTCACTTCCAAGTGCAATTCCTCAACTTCAGGTGCAATATTGTATTGTAATTTAAATCTGTTTCCTAATTTATAACATGGCTTATTTCTCTTCTCATAGTACTTTTTATATACATAGTACTTTTATACTTTTGATTTCTATATGTATTCTTATCTTGCTATTGTTGTGTATCAGTCTCATTCACCACGGCAAATTCCTTGTGTGTGCAAGCTCACTTAGCAATAAAAAAAGATTCTGATTCTGATTCCCGGTTGCACCAAGGAGCCCCAAATTTGTTGCAAAGTGGTTTATTTTTGGCAATTTTTAACTTAAATGTGTAAAACAAACAAACAAACAAACAAAAACACTTTGATGATATATTCAGATGTATAGCTTAGATTCGGTTGTTCTCCCAATGCAACCAAATACTACACATGATGAGTTCAGGGCAGTTGGAAAGTTGAAAATCTATATTTTTACAGTTTACAACTGGGGTAATTCTAGTGAATTTTTTTTTCTGTGTGGTGTTGTTGTTGTTGTTGTTCACTATTCACGACTAGAAAAAAGTAATTTTGATGAAAAATCTTTCCCAACAAAACCTCACATCACACATGATGAGCTGAAGCACTGCCAGAAACTTTACAATCTTTCTGTTTTTACTGTTCCTGGCTGTAATAAATTGTTTAATTTGATCAATTTTTAAATGCAGCTTTGGAGGTTGACAGGGATAAAGAGAGTTTCAAAGTCGTGTTGTAGTGTTGGTAAAGTTGTTTGTCCTGAACTCATCCATCATCTGGTAAAAACTGACGTGGACACCTGAACATTACACTCCTAGAAGAGTTTGAACTTGTCACCTTTTGCATGGTTTGTTTTTACAGTTTCTGGCTCTGATAAATTGTACTTTTTTTAAACTTAAAAAAAACCAAACATTTTTATCGCGATTGACCTTTCAAAGCTGCCATATCTTCACTTTTTATTAATATTGATTTATTTCTGTGTGCTTGATGTGAATGCGACTTGGCTGCTGTTTTAAAAACCCGAGTCACGCTCCTTAAATGCTCTGGACAATTACAAAAAGAGGTCATACCGTTATAGCTGTTGATGTTTGTGGAAAAAATCCTTTTAATAAAACTACAAAGTATAAAAGGAATTCATTAGGGCTCAGTTAAGTGCTGAACTGTTCAAAGAAAACAAAGGAAAAAGAGGCGGAAGGGAAGGTTACAAGAGGTCAGAAGTGAAATGAGGCCGGAAGGCTGACAGGAGAGGAGGGGGCTTTGTGCTGTATGAACAGGTCATTTGTTTGGGTGGGCCACGGTGGCTAAAGGGCCAGAGGAAAGTGAGGTGCCAAGTTAATGTGACAGGCAAATGAGTGTGAGTCTGTTCCTGGGATTTCTATGGGCTTTATGCAAAGCGAGAGGCGAAAGGGGAAACTGGCCATTCAGCGAGGACGTCAGCGTGGCAGCAGAGCGAAGGAGCTCGACTCCAGCAGACGGGAATTCAAAGCAGCGGACACAAGACTGGACTGAATGTAATACTGCTTTGAAAGCTGGATTTAGTCACTGAGATTAATCAAATCATCAGCCAACTCTGCCACTGACGACTAAAGCCACAAAGTTTTCCAAAGTGGATTGTTGAGTAATACATATTCTTTTAATTGAATACTTTTCTTACAACCAGCATTAAAATAATTAGAAATATCTTTATCTCTGCGCCTACTTCCGCTACTTACTTCAACAAGAAGGAACCAACATGTGCAATTTCAATTTTCTTTCAAGCAGTTCTAAAAACACTACTATAGTTATGAGTCGGTCTGCGTTAAAAGGTTCACGATGCAGCTTGTATCAAAACACACGGAGCTCCTGTAGATGTTTCTGTTACTTTCTACATGATGTGGCAGCTGGCGGGGCTTTAGCATCATGTCAGTGTCATCACCATACCACAGGATTTCTGGAGAATTCAGAACCTCCGACTGTGTTTGAGCCCCATCAATGGAAACCACAAAAGCATCTCCAAAATCTGGCAGTGACTTCTTCAACTACATCTCTCTTAATGATGAATTATAAAGGAGTGCATGACGAGCATCTCCACGTACAGTCTGTCCTTGAACCAAACATTTGCTAAAACCACTATTTGTTTTCCAGGAGTAAGGTTGAAGTAGTTCAGCCACATGTGGCTCAAACTGGAGACCAGTTCTGAAGAATAAAGAAACAGAAAGCTGTGAGTCAACTGGATTGGCTCGTTAGGTTTGTTAAACATGAAACCCTGCAAGTCTGAATCTGTATTTTGAGACTGTCATCATTGAAGGTGATCATGATCAGCCATGGACTGCTTGTTTTGCTCACAATGTGCCTTCTAGCCAATAAAATACACCTTATTTACACATTCACAAGCTTAAAAAATATGAATTTCACCAAACGAGGTCTAAAAATATCATCTACAATTCCTAAATCTACAAAAAATGGAAGCAGCACCCAACATTCATAAAAAAGCAGGCTGATGACCAGGTGATGTGGAGACAATGTTACATTTTAGGTTCTTTTGTGTTTCTATCCCAAACTATTCCAGTATTAGGAAAGTTCGTTTGCATGTTTTCATCCGTGTAGAACTTGTAAGTTTAGTTGTTAATGTAATAAAAGCTATAAATGAAGATTTAAACTGACTTTATCCCAGGATTCTGAAGAAGAGCCATGATGCTGAGGGACCCACTCGTGTTTGTTATGTATGAAACCCTGGAAGTCTGAATCTGTTATTGAGGCTGTCATCGCAGTTTGAAGGCATGTTATGCTCATAATGTGTCTTCTAGCATATAAAATATATGTATAAGTAAAAAACTTGATTTCAACAAACGCTGTCTTTACGTAAAAATCTAAACTATAATTCCAGCTTTTGAGAGACATCTGGTACATTTGTAAACACGTATGCGAACACTAAAACACATTATAGTTTGTTGTGCTTGTGGCGAAAAATTGCCACAGGAGACGGGCAAACTGGCAATTTCTAGAATTGCAAAAGCACTTGCACTCTGCGTCTGGCCTGTTTCTCAGTCGGAGCTTCTCTCTGTCACACTCAGACGCCGCAGCATATTCCCTCCCCCTCCCTCGACCTGTCTCACACACCATTACCCCTGTGAGGCGAGGAGACAACCCCAGCCGGGGGGGGAGGTGGGCGGAGGGGCGGCATCATGGGTAATGTCAGTAGACACATGTCAAAAGTACAGCCTGTGTCCTGAAAAAGCTGTGTGTGGTGTGACAGCGGTCCGCCTGCCGCTGGCCCTCCACCACCTCCTCCACCACCACCACCACCCTCGACTCAGTGCAGCGACACAAAAGCTTCCTGTGTCGGCCCAGAGGGAGAAAGAGAGCAAGAGGAGAGCCAGCAGGGAGGGTCATCAGCACTACTCCGCCAGGATAAATGCTTTTCCTCTCGCAGTCTCACCTCACTGCACAGCTATTGTCCTCAGGAAGGGTGAAAAAAGGGTTTTGTGTGTCTGTGTGTGTCACAGAAACAGCATCGTTGTGTATGTGTGTCAGAAGACAGCAAAGACAGCGACTGTGTGTGTGTGTGTGTGTTGTTGTGTTGTGTTGGGGGGAGGCGGTTAATTTTCCACTCAACACACAAAAATCACTTGACAAACCTCACAGCCCCCCACACCTGGTCTATCAGGGTCATTCCATCTCAAATCATCACATTTTTACAACATTTTCTGCTAGACCATCTCTGATTTCCTTCAAATTTTTTTTAGCATAAAATATGAATATTTATGAAGATGGTGATATGTCAAATACTTTCAGAGATACAAAACATTGCATATGGACCCACTTTCGGCACATTTTTTCACACGATGAAATTTGAGGATGTATTTGAACAACAATATCTCAGGAGCTAATAATAATAATAATAATAATAATAATATATAATAATAATCCTGAAATGTTCACTGTTCTTGTTTCACTGTTGATAACATTTAGAGAATCATTAAAAACAACAACAAAAACTAAGTTATACTTGAATGAGGCCATTTACCAACATTTGTGTTTTTGTTGTGCAATTTACTGTAAACTACATTGTATAATTCATCCTACATCCACCCAACCGGTTGAGGCAGATGGCCGTCCCTCCCTGAGCCTGGTTCTGTCGGAGGTTTTTTTTCCCCTGTGGGGGTTTTCGGTTCCTTCCCACTGTTGTGGACTGCTTGCGGACTGCTGAAGCTTATAGGGAATCCAGATGTTTTGGATTGTTGGGTGTTTCTGTTTCTGCCTTTGTGAAGCGCTATGAGATGACTTGTTGTTGTAAATATGCGCTATACAAATAAAATTGAATTGAATTGAATTGAATTTACAAAAATTCAGCCAAAAAAAAAAAGTCATTTTTGTGACCAAATGTTTCCTATTAAAAAGTATTCTGTATGCTTTGTTTTGTATTATTGTGACATGAAGCTACACGTGGTTCAGAAAATATCACTGGTTGACTTCTGCATTATCAATTTCTTTGTTAACATGTGCAAAGATGATTTCAACTCAGACATTATCGGAGGTTATTTGATTTACTTGTCCAATATTACAGATTCTGAATCCATGTGATGAGAAACAACAGTATAAATGTAGAGTTCCTGAGATATTATCCTTCAAGTATGGCATCAAATTTTGAAAGAAACATGCTGAAAGTGGGTTGGGTATCGCTGAAAGTATTGTATATAGTAGATACTATGTAATATCCATAGTTCATAGTTTCAAGCAAACCAGAGAAGGTCAGCAGAAGGCCCCTGATGATCTGGGATGGAACAACCCAACACAGAAGCCTTTCCTTGGTCCACACGCTTCCTGGACCAGCCACGATAATTCACACATCACTCAATGGCCAAAGGTTTGTGGACACATGGATGTTGGTCCTGATTCTCTAACAGCCTCCTCTCTTCTGCTTTCTGGAGTTTCACAGTTTTTGGATGCTGGTTGCAGGGATTTGCTTCCATTCAGCCAAAAGAGCATAACTGAGGTTGGGCACTCATGTGAGGCCTGGCTCACTGTCCATGATCCACTTCATCCCAAATGTGTGATGTGGCCGAGGTCGGGGCTCTGCACAGGCCAGTCGAGCTCGTCTACCCCGAACTCTGAAAGCATTTCTTTGTTTGGCCGTGGAGGTTTACTCCTGACCTTGGAGACACATCGTGCTGGAGGTCAGAGTCATCCAGCAGCAGTAAATGTACAACTGGAGAACGATCAAGGAAGCCATCACATGTGACCCAGAAACCACCCAGCATCCAGCAGAGACACGGTTCTGATCTTTGCCTACATACACTCAGTAAGTGGACTTTGGGTTGAGGACACAGACCACAGATGTTTCTTTACAGACCTGGCTTTGTGCACGGCAGCACTGACATGCTGAGACTGGAAGGGGTATTCCCCAAACTGCTGCCACAAAGCTGGAACCACACTATTCTCTTAAATAGACACACTCAGGCATTATGGCATCCTGCAACAGGAACATTTTTATGATTTGGGTTCAGTGTCCTCAGTTCTGATTCATTATAGCTGAAAAGCAGCTAACACAAAGCGGACTGAGGGCGTGAACATGTGTTGGATGGACCATAAATCTCACTGGTTGTGTGCCCATGTACATACAGAGCTGAAGGGTTAAGCGAGGACAAATAGCAACAACCGATTTAACATCAGCGCAGAAAAATGGAGACAGATTATTTTTAGAGAGCACTTGGAGAGATTCCTCAATAGAACACTACATGTATTTCCATTTAAGTAAAGAATTTTACATGTGCAAGGTTCCATTATTTACATTTCATGGAAACATTAAAAACATTTCATTTAACTTCAAACGTCAAATTTGAACTGTATGTTCAACTGCGGTAATTTTGTCTGAAAAAATGTGAAACTTCTGTTAAATATTCATTATAAATACTTTTTGACAGCGTATATTTCCTGATAAAAAAAAACAAACAAAACAAAACTGAAACTAAGTAAAAAGTAGTTTCAACGCAGAAACGATGATATGGTTACATTTTACATTAACTAATAAAAACTAATTAGAAATTGACAAATAACTGATAACCATTTCAATGCAAACTCTTATTCAATGATCTGCAGCATCTGTGGAATCACATACTGCATCAAAATTTCCTTCATCTGCCAAAATCTCTTTTTCAGAAGTATCTGTTTTAATGCTGTTTATCAAAAGCTCCTCACATTCAGCAACACTTTGCACCTGTCAGTGATTTTATCAGACGTTACTGGTTCTTGGAAGTACATTCATCTGCAAGTTACTATGAAAAGAACATATGAGAAGAACTACAAACGCAGGGAAGCAACTGAAATGTATAAGAACTGATGAAACATTATGAGGTGATGTAGATGCAACATTAAGTTTAAAGATCTTTCATTTTCTGTCATAAACAGTGAGTCAGTTCCAGGATTATCACCCTCCATCTGAAGCTCTCTCTGGATGTTTGCTGAAGGAAAATCTCTGAATCGAGGATCATCCCAGGATTTAGCCAATTCTCAATCTAAACCCAGACAGTAAACAGTATATTTGTGAACAAGTGAGTGAGCTGTAATGCTAACGTGAAGTTAGAGGGACAAACTTCTGTGTGCAAACAGCGACTCTGACTTCGCTGGAAACATCCGATCAGTTCATTTGTCTGTTGTCATCCACAGTGGACATTTCACATGTACCACACATTCTGCTCTGGTCAGTGTCTTCAACACAGATTTATGACATATCAGATCCTAGCATGTTTCATTTCACGGTCAATAGAGTTAAGACAGATTAGATGACAATGCATGTGGCCTTTTTTTTAATATGATTTTGTGCTTCTGCTGTTTCTGTGAAGGTCACAGCTGTCAGTCCATTTCAAAGTATTGAAGTTGTATCTTCTTGGAACCAAAGACTCCACAGTCAAACCAGAAGAAAGTTTGCTTTCACTTAAATCCATGTACAGTAGGATAAGTCTTCCTTGCTTTAACAAGACTCTCCACCCAAGAAACAATCAAGTACAAGTGCCCCTAAACAACGAGTGCTTCGCAAAACTTTTAGGCATTTAGACGTTTAGATTCTTTTACTTGATGCAATACCATCAGAAAGGTGTGATCATCCAAAAGTCCTTCTGCAGCAGGACAACAACAGAGCCAACTTCAACCACAAGAAGAACCAGGAGTCCTGCAACAGATGGCCCTGTCAGTCTGGCATTGCATTAAAAGACAGAAGACGCTGAGATGGACTGAATCCACAGAGGAACTGTTGTAAGTTCTCCAAGATTCTTGAACGACCAACCTGTCAAGTACCTTGAAAAACTGTGTAGAGTATCGTCAAGAATCAGATATTTAGCTTGTTGTGTTTATGTTCACGTAGCAAAGCCTTTATTGGATGAAATCAGGGGACTGTATCACAGAGCAACAAAGTCAGCAAAGGGAAGAGGTTGGGGTCGCTGGATCGGTCAACAAAACATCGGATTTTAACCTGTGAGACCAATTCACTTCTAACTCATAACTGAGAGAGAACATTGTTTTTTTTTTTAAATGCACAACAACGATTCTTTAACTTGAGACATGATAAAGTCCCCAACTTCATGAATATAATAAATAAAAGATGATGTATGCGAAACCTTGATAAAATACTTATTTTCAGCCACAACGTGATCTTTCCCAAAACCTGAGTCTCAATCACACCTTATCACATCATTTGTTCGACAGCAATTTGTAACAGTTTTGAAAGGTACAAACAGGTGATCATCCTGCTGAAAAAGGCCACAGATCAGAAAATGGTTTCAATGTATTGTAGGAGTTTTGTTGTTAAATTCAGAGCACTTGTTGAATAATGTTGACAAACACCCACCAGGGTTTTTGTGTCGAATGTTTATTCTTTAACAAACATTTATACTACACTGTAATAAATTGCTGTAAATAACATATAAGTAGTGTTCTGTCTTTCCAAAATATTGTTAAATGTAGTAAAATCTGATGCTTTTTGGAGGCAGAAAGCAGAATGAGCTCTAACAGGCTACATAAGAACAGATGATGTGAACTGAAGAAAAAATGTTGACATCACAGATCATGTAGCGCTGTGTAGAGCAGCGACTTGATTTAGGCAACTAACAATGTTTTATTTTTCTTTTTTACATTAAGTTTAATTACTTTTCTGTAGTTTACAACCTGTCATACATTGCAGTCTTTTAATAAATGTGTAATCCAAGAACATGCAAATTCTCTTACATTTTATTATTTGGGTATTTTAATTGTTAAATACAGCTGAAAATGCTCAAGATGTTTGCATTTCACATTTGTTTTTATATATTGTAAAAGAAGAATATGTAAAGGTAACTAGAGTCAATGTTGCTTGCAGTTGAAACACGATATAAATACAGTAGATTAATGTAAAGTACAGTTACAGTATTAAGCAGTAAGCTTCATATTCTTCTGCAGAGGACTGTATTCAAGTAAATCACAGTTTTAACACTGTAAAATACAGTAAAATACTGACAACCACAGCTGTAAACCTCACATTCTACACTAGAATTCGGCAATAAACTCAATAAAAAGCAAATATTTGTTATGATACTCCTATTATTTTGCTGCAGACCTCTTAGTACGTACATAAAACACACACAGTGGCGAGACTTTCACCCCGCAACAATGTTTTACTCAGAAATGCACCAGTCGCACTTTCAGCAGACGTTGAAAGCTTGTTTTCTGTTTACCAGCAATGCAACCTTGTCCTCTAAGAAAGTCTTCAGGTTAACATTTAGACAACACGAGACCCTGAAAAGGTTTCAGCACGCAGCCGAACGAAAGCACATTAAGGCGAAATGGAAATATCAATGTTTAAATCCTCAGCTGAAAATCACCTTGACCTCTATTAATCTACCACGACCAAACAAAAAAGTGCTTCGTGTTTTGATGGAGTGTAGATGTACTTAAGTAACCCTTCAAATTTTCCTTTCAGCCTCTCCACAGCAGGATTACAGAAGACGGAGTGCATTAGAAGAGCCACAGGTAATTGCCCTCATTTCTGCTGCAGACAAAAGCCAATGTTCTGACTGCTCTTATGTAAACTGTTGAGTGTCACTCAAGGAGTCTTCAAGGCTGCAGAAAATGGATGGCTTTCCTTTTTTTTTTCCATGACAGCTACCAATCTGTGGAAATTATGAGTTTTCCCCATTTAAAAAAAACCTATATTGACAGATTGCTGCTATTTTTATACACAACTGCGGTGAAGAATGTTGTAAGACAGCTGAAGAGATGATTTCTGGCTTCGTTCTGGACATCAGGTCTCCAATCTGCTGCACAGGATGACAATCACTGCTGCTTGAGAGCCATTCCTTTGCAAGAGCAGGAAGGAGGAAGGAACCGTATTTTGTTTTTATTGACTCATGTCGCCAGAACGCTCTATGAAAACAACCCAAAAATGCTGCTTTGGATGAAAAATATGTTCAAATGCAAACAGTGTTTTCAGGTTGATCCACCCTAGTGTGTAAACGGCCTCAAAATAAAGTGAGTGTAATTTTAGCTTTGTGGAACTGTCATGTGTGGAAATGCGTGCTACAAAGTGAGATTACTGGGTTAGCAGGTATCCACTGACTATCTATACACCACTTAATCCTCACTAGGGTCGTGGGGGGCTGGAGCCTATCCCAGTCGTCACCAGTCTATCACAGGGCTACACTTAGAGACAGACAACCAAGCACACTCACATTCACACCTACGGACAATTTAGAATCACCAATTTACCTCAGCATGTTGTGGACTGTAGGAGGAAGCTGGAGAACTCGGAGAGAACCCACACTGCACGGGGAGAACATACAAACTCCACACACAAAGATCTGTGAACCAGGGATCTTCTAGCTGCGAGGCCGCGGTACTAACCACCAAGCCACTGCAGTCCGGTTCGCAGGTATGTTAGCTTAAAGTCAGTTTTCAGGAAGGTGTCTCTCAGCAGAGCAAACCTTCTGTTCAGAGTTTTTGATTGAAATAGGCTGTAAGAAGCAACTCCCATTTACCAGTTTTCTGAATCTTGTTATATCTGCAAACCTGTTGATCTGTACATTAGCGATGCCACTAAACTAAACAATCCACTGTAGCAAGTTATGTTTGGGCTCAACAACAACAACAACAAAAGCCTTTTTGGGTTTTGACAACTACTAATGAATGTTCAACCAACAAACTACACTGAGATAAGAGAATTGGCTTTTCCTCTACAGTCAAAGGTATTTCAATTGCAGTTGACTTAACTGAGCAGGTGTGTTAACATAGAGGAATCCTGAACTCAAGGTACCAATTACCAACTCAGTTACCAACATTATTGAGCCGACACAATCCATCAAAATGTTTGCAACTTTTACTTTTAACTAACTGGTAAAACAGGTCTTGAGAATNGCGACCTGTCCAGGGTGTCCCCTGCCTTCACCCTAAGTCGGCTGGGATAGGCTCCAGCCCCCCACGACCCTAGTGAGGATTAAGCGGTGTATAGAAATGGATGGATGTTGTGGACTGTGGGAGGAAGCCGGAGAACCTGGAGAGAACCCACGCTGCATGGGGAGAACATGCAAACTCCACGCACAAAGATCTGCAAACCAGGGATCTTCTGGCTGCGAGGCCGCGGTCCTAACCACCAAGCCACTGCAGTCCGGTTGGCAGGTATGTCAGCTTAAAGTCAGAGTTTTCAGGAAGGTGTCTCTCAGCAGAGCAAACCTGCTCTGAAGGAGGTTCTGTTCAGAGTTTTTGATTTAAATAAGCTGTAAGAAGCATCTCCCATTTACCAGTTTTCTGAATCTTGTTATATCTGCAAACCTGTTGATCTGTACATTAGCGATGCCACTAAACTAAACAATTCACTGGAACAAATCATGTTTGGGCTCAACAACAACAACAAAAGCCTTTTTGAGTTATGAAAACTACTAATGAATGTTCAACCAACAAACTACACTGAGATAAGAGAACTGGCTTTTCCTCTACAGTCAAAGGTATTTTAATTGCAGTTGACTTAACTCACCAGGTACGTTAACATAGAGGAATCCTGAACTCAAGGTAAATAAATTAAAGTTATCAAGCCAAATTTATTAAGTTAACTCGACTTGAATTTATTTTTGAATCAACTTAACATGGAAACTTAATCAATAATAAGTTGATGCAATTACCAACATTATTGTGCCGACACAATCCATCAAAATGTTTGCAACTTTTACTTTTAACTAACTGGTAAAACAGGTCTTGAGAATGAGTTTTTAGAGTGTAGCACAAACTGTGTGCGTTATCATGGAAACCTACATGCATTCACTCGGTGATGCAGAACATGATTGAATATGTTTTTAAGTTTGGTCCTGATTTGCTGCCGAGTCATCGTGATTCTGCAGCTAATAGAAAAGAGATTAGAGAATTGATTAGTATATTGGTTCCATAACAGAGAATATTCAATTAATAATATTAAATTCACTTTTATTTGGCCAAAAACTAAAGTGATTCCCATGTGTTTTTAATTAAGGGGCACTTCTTGAGTATCGTGTTTAATGAAATTTAAAGTTTCAGAATCAGGTTAGAAGAAAGCAGCTGCATTAAGAGTGCACTAAGTGGGAAAAGAAATATATGAACTAAAGTAATTACAAATGTTTTTCCAACATTCCTGTGTGCCTCATTTGCAGTTCTAGTGCTTTTTACCGCAATTTGTAAAAATGCATTTCATAGCTCTCCATTATAACAACCTGTACCTCCTGTAGGCGGCACATGATTGGTTCGTTGTGTGCAGAAGTCAAATGATGCTTCCAACAAACCTTTTTATGCGAGGATGAAGAAAACTTTGATTAACAAAGAAAGTTGCTCCCCACCTTTATCATACCGTTGTGGTTCTAGGTTTTTGCTGAGCAAATTTACGCAAAGAAAGACTTCCTGGTGTGAAATGTAAATTTAATATCACACCAGAGTCACCACAGACTGTGTGTCTGTGCTTGGAGGACGTCACCCATTTAGAGAACATAGAAGGCATTAACTGGTGATTTAGGTCCTAATGAATGGGTTGCCATGGCGTGCACACACACACACACACACACACACACACACACACACATTCAGCGAACTGTAACTAAGCATCACTCTCACCACAAACCCGTCTTCCTGTCACGCTAAACACCAGTTTACGGGACACCATCTGGTCCGCTCCCCTCAGAAAAATCAGATCTTGTCAAAAATCACACAACGCTAAAAAAAAAACGAAAGCACAATCAAAGACTCCAAGAGCTAACTGAGAATGAGAAGCCCAAATATCGGCCCATTACTCATCCCCTGAGCCCAAATGTGATGTCCATTATAGCCCACCGACCACTGGGGTAGAACCAATCCTAACCCAGTTACTATTAGCATATGAAAGGCTTTAGCCTCAGAATATAGCATCCAGAGAGGTGGCTCTGGCTCTGATTTCAAGGGATATTTAGCCCCCTATTCAGCCGTCAACAAAGAGCGGGCATTCAGACAGGCGAGGAGGGAGGCAGTGCTTGCTGAGCCGTCACAGAGCTCATTTGTTCTCTTCTGTTTACTTTAGCCTCCCCCTTCTTTCTCTCTCTCTCTCTCCCCCCTCCAGGGGCTTCAAGCATGGACGGGTGGGTGACTGGGAACCCTCCTTCCATCGCTCCGTCGCAGTGGGAGAGATAAACAGCGATTTAAATTGTAGTTTTTGATTTGCATGCATTTATCGGTCAATCAGCACCGCCGGCACTCATCATCAAACTGTCAGCGCGCCGCCGAACTAAATTATTTATTTACTTTAACTAGTTCTCCATCATTTGTGTATTATGTGTCTACCTCGGGGAAAGGATGGCGAGTGTGTATTCCTCTGTTTAAGTCTCTGATAGTGAAAAACTTGATGAGCTGAGAGGAATCTTAATCTGATTCCTGCCACCACCCACCTTCAGCCTCCTGTGTATTCACTTGTCTGGGAGGAGGAGGGGCATTTGTAATTATATAGGTGGATTAAAGGGGTAGAGTGGAGGCCAAATGGACCGGCTTTGTCGTCTCGGAGAAGCAGGGGAGGTCGAGTCGCGCCGCACGTCTCCCAGGTATTAAACAAGGTGCTGCTAGATGGAGGAGTGGAGGGAATGAAGTAGTCGGCTCCAGATTAGCTGAGTGTAGTGTAGCGTGGTGGGAGATGAAGAAGTGAAGAGAGGGAGGCAGGCAGGTAATACTGCCAAGACAAGAGTCCCATTCTGAAATGCATGCAGGGGGATTGTTGTAAAGGAAAACCCAACTAGATTGAAGCTATAAGGAGACCGTGTATCAGAGTAAAGTCATTTTTAAGCAAGCCAGTACATATATGGAGCAGTTAGACCACCTGCAATATTAATAAAAGAGCACATCTAGTGATATCTGATATGGCTGCTCTGGCCATTCTGGGTCTTATTTACTGAGTGGAAAGACGCTGCAATAAAAAACTTTCTCATTAAACTGGTCCCATATTCTTTATTTAACTCGTTCAAGTGATTGGCTGATGCTCAAAGTCTTGTTTGCTCATACTAACATTATAAACACTTTGTTTAGTTTTTGTGCTGCACACACACTGATGTTTGCTGCAACTGTTTCTGTCAGTCGACTTAAAGCCACGATAATAGACAGACTGCTTTTGAATGTCACTACTTTTAACCATTTGCTCAGTTGTTGTTGCCTATTTATTCAGTTGACTGTACTCTCAACATCATTCAAAATTAATCTGATTTCACAAATCTTTAATTTTTTTTTCTTACTTATCGGACACTTTTAATCCTGCTTCAACCATATAATCCTCTCACCAACTTTATTTAAAAATGCAAAGTAAAACAACTCTGCTCAGCCATCTCTGATTTGCCTAAAATGTTTTTGTTTTTTTTTTATTAAGTTATTTTTTGGCCTTTTGTGCCTTTATTGGAAAGTGGTGTGAAGAGAGAGACAGGAAAGTGGGGGAGAAGAATAGGGGAAGGACCTGCAGCAAAGTGTCATGAGCCGGACTTGAACTCACAACCACTGTGTCGGGGACTTTAGCCCCTGTACATGGGACGCCAGCTCAACCAGGTGAGCTATCGCAGCGCCCCATTGTTTGTTTGTTTGTTTGTTTTTAAATCTATGGATTTTGTGAAGAAATGTATATTTTATTATATATTTATATAAGACAGACAACATTTTAAATATCCGTAGTTTATGATTTTATTAAAAAAAAAAAAAAAAAACCTGGACTGATGTTGGCTCTGACTCTGGGAGTTCAAAATCAGATCTTGAAATCGGGGAGCATCACATTCAAAGGGAGACAAAGGGAAAAAAAACAAATAGATAAACAAGTTTGGATGGGAAAACCCTTAGGGACATGCAGTCAACTGGAGGTCAGTTTTAATATCTGTACAGTAACTAGCATTAGCATCAAGGGCTAGAATGCTGAGCGTTGCTTGGTAACAGCATCCACTGCTCCAGGTGATAGTGTGATTAAAATTTTCACTGTTTGATAATGGTTGAGTCTGCCATCAGCCCTGAACATTACCAGATATTTAGACCAAACTTAGGTTCAACAAGAAGTTTTCTACTCCAATTGTTAGGAACAATGAGACGAGGATAAACTCAGAACCAGGTATTAGTCACACTGTAGTAGAGCTCCTGTACTACGGTTAAAGATGTTACAATGAGGGTGGCTCTGGCTCTCAGTTGGTTCAACCAGACAAAAAAATCTGCAGTATTTGTGTTATGACACGTTAATGTCAGACCATAGACTGTATTAAAGATGGACGTAGCTACCGTGTCGTCACCAGTTGGTTTCTGCACTGAGAAAGTGAAGCCAGGGTTTTGCTACTTCCTGGTTGACATCTTGGATTTTTGGAGCCCATGACGCAAAAATCGTCGGAGGGGGGCGGAGCCATAGGAGCAGCGATTGGTCAGACGGATTGAGAGGCAGGCCCTCTCTGCCCGCCCACATTTACCGCCTTCTGCTCGCTTCGTCTGTATGGTCGCTGTCGACTGTCAATCAAGCCAGCCACGCCCCTTGCCCCGCAGAATTTTGACGATTTTTAATTCAGTATTGATTTATTTTCAGATTGGCCACCTGATCTCTGGACTTGATCATAAAAACTAATTTTTAAAAAAATCCTGAGCTGGAGGAATGCGGTATTTTGGGATCTGTGACCACTTCTTTTCCAGTTCAAGTCTATGGGAGCCAGGGCTTTTTGGAGCCAGGACTAGCAGACGTAGTGATATTGCAGGTTTTTGACACTTCCGGGTTGGCTTCATTTTTCAGGGCCGGTTGCTACATCCATCTTTTATACAGTCTATGTGTCAGACAAACTCAGCACCAACTTCAAAAGCTTTTATTTTGGACTCATTCTTATTTGTATTCATTCTGCTTANCTTTTATTTTGGACTCATTCTTATTTGTATTCATTCTGCTTAAACAACTTGTTGAATAGGTGAAGCAAACTCTCTTTGAGACATCTAAGGTACAAACACAATGTGCTTTTATCAACTTACAGTCAGTTACAGACACAACATCTAGACAGGAGTATCAGTAGCTCAGTGAAAAAGCTGTATTTTGAGAATTTTCTATTGAATATCTCTCAGCAACTCTTTGCCATAACTCAATCTGCCCACACATGTGAATGCAGCAACTTGTCTCTCACACAAAAACAACACAAACAACTGAAAGCCGTAAATCAGAATCCTCCCAGATGCCGCACAGACTCTGTAAAACATAAAGTGACTCAGAAGCTCATTTAGCGAGTGATGCCTCGGCGTTCGACTGAACCGCTCACAAGGTCTTTTGTCGCAGCAGTCGAGAGTTTTTAATGAACACTTTTAGACGCGCTGTAGATCCTTGGCACCTTTCAAGCTGTTAATCACGTTTCAAATGGCTTTTTGTGACTCTTGTTTTAGCTGTTGTTGTCTGTGAACGTCTGCGCTGTTTGTTGTTCGTATTAGTTGAATTGGTGGCAAATGAGTTTCACCACCGGGGATATAAAGCTGTCTAATCTAATCTCAACCACACCAACATAAGCGAGAGACAACCTCTTCAGTGTTCGTCAGCCAACACAAGCAGTCGACAAAACAAGTATCATATTAATTAGCAGCATTTAGACTTGTGAAACTCTCATAAAAAGAAATTAACTGTCTGCTTGGAAAGTGATATATTTGTGGTGACAGCAGCAGTGCTATAGCTGCTGATTCTTATTGTTTTTGTGATATATATACAGTATATCTCTTGATGTAAGCACTCAGCAAAATCTGAGACGGAGTATGTTGTTCTTTATTGGAGGCTTCTCTAAATTTACACCAATTAATTACGCTCTCTAAGCCGCTAAGACGGATCATTTGTTTCTCTTCTTAGCTGCCACAAAAACACCAGCGAGCAGAAAACAAAGTCAGATCATATTCTTTGGGTTTTACTTTCAATTTGTCTCATCATTATTCACATTTTAAATGAACTGAAAGCACAGTGGAAATATTACCGCTAGTGAAAAGTGAGAATTAAAACCTATCAGACCTGCTGAAATCATTTTCATGCACGGCTGAACGCTGAAGCGGTGAACAGAGATTCATATCTCGCTGAGGGTTTGTAAGAAAAGAGGAGGCTGCTGCTTAGTCAGAAATCACAATTAAATGCTGTCAGCCTGACAGAGCTAAATGATACATGGGCCAACTTTCTCAAAATGATGGATTAGATTCTGAGCATATTTTCTCCCTCAATTAATATCGTTTCAGTTTATTACAGTCGATGCCACTCATTAGTGAAGCTGTGACGATGGTGAGCAGACGCGGTCGGTTTGTTTTTGACCTCTGTGCTGCATTTACAGAGAAAATAAACGGAATATCCAACAGTACAGCGATTTAACACTGGTTTTGACTCAAAAAAATGGACTCAAGTGAGGTTTTATTGTACCATGACAGGCCTGATTCAGATGTGACTGTAGTTTCAGACAAACAAAAATACACTTTTAATAGGTAAGTGGAGAGCCTCTTCCTGGAGGAAAAGACATGTAATGTGAGGAATCCAGAAAGGTACTTGGACAGACGTTGGTTTTTCCTCAAAATAGAAAACCATTGCTATTATAACCTATTATCTGTAATTCATCATTCTCAGCTTATACTGGAAAATATGGCTTGGATAAGTGTATAATTTTAAAATGTAGGTGGAATTTAAAAGAAGATCAGAGGAAAAAATAGCATGTTGTCATTGAGCAGCCCCCTACAACTTACTTCTGAGAATTAAAATCCCATATTTAGACATTTCTTTCTATGAAAAGAATCCCTTCCTGCCTTAAAATGGCTTAAATGCAGCTCCACACCTTACCTTCCTGTAGAATGTGTGGATCTAAGAATGCCTCTGTTTCCACTCATGACAGCACGAGCACACCAGCTCACTACAACTTTGCTCAAACACTGTAGTAACACACAATTTTACACTATGGCAAATTATGATATAGGAGTAACTTCAGCATTACATGCTCAAAAAGGAAATTGGTTCTGAAGAAGAATAACAACACAAGATTGGTTTCTTAGTTTTGTTATATATGAAACCCTGGAAGTCTGAATCGATGTTTTTGAGACTGCCACCAATACACTATAGTGCATGAATTCCAATCATAATGTGTCTTCTATCATGTGAAAAACACCACATGGACACGTTAACAAGGTCAAAAATTACAATAACTGGAGTTTGACCCAAGGCATTTTTAAACAGACACATATCTACAACTAAAGCAATAAGAACCCAAACAGGCTCACTGTATCACTGCCTGGTGTTGACACTTTACTGGGGAAAGTACTGTTGTCTCTGACCAGTCCACTGTTTCCCTTCTCTCATGTTTACAAAACTTACTTAAAATCAATCACATAGGCTGAGAAATCATTGCTGCTATTTTTCTTTAAGACTAAAGAGTCGAAGCTTGGTGCATCTTTAGTCAAACCCAATCAAGTCATTGCAAAGACTACATTTTATATCTGCTGACAACATTTACAATGACTTAGTCAGACATGCCACATGCACAACACTTTAAAACTATGGATAGTTAATCTATTATTCCCTACATTTAATAGGTTTTCCAGAAAAAACCTACAAAGGGAAACAGGAGAAACTAGTGCACCCTTTCTGCACTGGAAAACCAGGCACTGTCCAAGGTGCTGAATAAGTTCCTTCTGCTGCAGGAATGTCTTCAGACATGACAGCATTTTGTGTGAGAAAGCACATACAGAAGATTTTGATTGTCAGGAATTGTGGCATAAAAACTAAAAATGACCTAAATCAATCCAAAAAGCTCCCGAAGAGAGTCATACTAAGTACACAGGTTCACAGTTCACTGACAAACAAGCTCTATGAGTACCCGTGTAGGAGGAAACACTGTGTGATTTTTTTATTATTTGTCACTGATGCGAGCATAGCACGTCTGCATAAACACATTTTCCAGAAATCTTTACAAAAATGGGGAAGGTCATGTTATAAACGTAGGTGAGACTGTGAAAATGACATATTTTCACTACTTTCTCCTCAACAGAGAACTGATGGTACAAGTTCTTCCCACCTGACTTTCAATCCTCTCATATCTACAGTTAAAACAGTTTTACTTTTGTGTCCCTCTTCCTTTCATACTGTGATTTAATTACAAGTGCTTCATATCATGAACACTTTTATCCCACAGAATTCAAACTGAGAGCAAACAAGTGCAAACCTTGTGGCAAAGTGTGGACAGTTTGTAGTCAAGCCTCTTGTCTCTGTGGCTCAATCTCTTTATCCGTGGACTGAGCTGGCCCTGGCCCAGAGCCCGTTCCCAGGCTGTGTGTGCGTATCTTTATCCTCCCAGCAGGGAGTAATCTGGGGGTAAAAGGCTCACTACTGTTTTTACATAAACAAAGACTTTGGGATGAAACAGAGAGAGTGCCACGGCCAAATCCCCGAGCCTGGCTGTCGGCCACTGCTCCATGCTGGTTTCACCTTGTGGACACCACGCTGGTCCTGGTAATTAAGCAGCACAGACAGGCACCATGATTAAACTAAGTGACACCAGAGGCCGAAGTGGGGCCGCCACACAGAGAACTGGTCAGAGCCATCACTGGACTGTTTCCACTGGATCACACTCTAATTGTAACTGCAGGGCTCCAGCCACAGTAATTACATCAGATGGGTTAAGTTCAGTCATTTATAATACCAGAGTTTTTTTTTGTTTTACTATATTAATTAGTTTAACCTCCATAATCAATAACTCTGTTGTTAATATGTATTAGAAGAAGAAGAAGAAGAAGAAGAAGAAGAAGAAGCTTTATTGTCATTGTACAAAAACACAACACAATTTTGTTTGGCATCATCTTTGTAGCAGCTAATATGCTCATAGTCCTAAGGGGGAAAAAAAGTTAAAAGATGATAGAAATAATAAAATAGCAATAAAAAAATACTCTATCAAAAATACAAAAGAGCATTTGTTAGCAAGAGTCTGTAAACTGGGAGTGTCATGGCTCCTGCAGCAGTCTCTTCACAGCCATGGGGAAAAAACTGTGAAAATGTATTACAGCCTCATAATGTAGCATTTTATGTCATTTTTGTAGAGTTGAATCCCTAATATGTAATATGCGGGCGGCTGTGGCTCAGGTGGTAGAGCGGGTTGTCCTCTAATCGCAAGGTTGGCGGTTCGATCCCCTGCCCGTCCACAGTCGAAGTGTCCTTGGGCAAGACACTGAACCCGAAGTTGCTCCCAATGGCAGGCTAGCGCCTTGCATGGCATCTCTGTCGCCATTGGTGTGTGAATGTGTGTGTGAATGGGTGAATGAGAAACATTGTAAAGCGCTTTGAGTGCCGCAAAGGTAGAAAAGCGCTATATAAGTGCAGACCATTTACCATTTTACCATTTTAAATCATTCAAATAAAATCACACTTTAAGTAACACTACAGGGTCTTAACTGTAAAGTGTTGTCCTTTTAGGTTACTTTTGCAACACCAGTCATAATCCTTTAAACTGGAGGGAACTCTGGTGCAGCGGCTGTTGTCTTAGATCAAAAAGTGTTTTATCTTTTTTTTTGGTCACGTCTGCGATTTCTTTTATTTGCTGGATTTGTATTTAGTATTTGTCTAATTTTGCATTCATTTTACTATAACTTTGTCACTTTGTAACTTTGTTTTTTAAAAGGCGCTATACAAATAAAGTTACTATTATTATAGTTAAAACAACAGATACAACATACAGGCAACTGAAAGTTGTTTACATAGTAATACACAGTCACATTTAGGGTAGTTTAGCTCTACTGGCATCAATGCAGAAAGTATATGGTATAGATACTATCCATCCATCCATCCATTATCTATACACCGCATTATCCTCACGAGGGTCGCGGGGGGGCTGGAGCTTATCCCAGCCGACTTAGGGCGAAGGCAGGGGACACCCTGGACAGGTGGTATAGATACTAGTCATATTAAAAAGGGAACTAATTAATACATAAAACTTCCAGTAAGATATTATGAATATAAATGATAGATGGACTGCAGTTATGTAGGTTTGTTCAACATGACAGGAATGAAGTTGGTCATTGAGCATTATTTTGTCTTTAGTGTCTCGCTCAGGGACACAATGAGATATGACCAAGAGAAGCTGGGCATTGAAATGACAAGACCCACTGAGACCCTGTTCCCAAGAATCATTACAGTGAAAATATACTAATATTTCCATTCAAGCAATAAATTTCTCTAGCTGACATCAAAACAACTAAAAGTATCAACAACCCAAGCTTTGACTTTGGTATCAGAATACAACAGAGGTGAGGGCATCCCTGTGCAATATCACTTAAGCATTTTTAAGCTGACAAGTAGAATAGTTTGTCTCATAAACAAACGAAAAAGAAAAAGAAAGGCTATGATGAAGATACCAGCCTCATAAAGTAGAAACTGTGCGTACACCTCTGATCACTAAATCAATACTTAGTACACCTGTGATAGCTGATTACATGAACATGGTTATAAAATTATCTCCTATGGGCTGTGTCTATCTGATGAGACCAAGATGAATTTCTAATTTATTCCTGCATGTTCAGGATGAACCTGACCACAGTTACCACAGTGAATGCATAGCCCCAACAGTGAAGCTTGGAGGTGGAAGTGTGATGATATGGGGCTGCATGAGGGCAAAAGCTGTTGGGAGATGACATTTACAGATGGCACAATGAATGCCTGTGGATATACCAAAATACTGGCAGACCAGATAACTCCCAGTCTGCAGAAACTTGGCAGGAGAGGAATATTCCAGCATGAAAATGGTCCAAAGCACACTGCCAAAATCACACAAGAGTTTTCTAAAGAAGGAAAAAGTGAAAACTACGACCTAGCCCAGTATGCCGCCTAACTAGAAAACAACAGGACACATTTGGGGTGTTTTAAAGAGAAAAACAGAGCAACACAACCCTTCCAGCAAAGAGCAGCTCAAAAAAATGTCAAATAGTCTCTGAAGAATAGGAGAACATCTCAAAAAATCTGGTATCCACCATTCTGAGGAGGACTTCAGAAATAAAGGTGGACATATGAAGAAGATATGGATCTAACTTGCATTGTGTTTTTATGCAGTAAATCTAAACCGTTCATTCTAAATTTGACAAAAGAACAAACACCTGCTGTTCAACTTAGAAGCAATGCTATTGCAATGACTATAAGGTGGTACGACTCAGAATCCTTTGACATTTCAGTGATATTGCACAGAGGTGTGCTCACTTCTGCTGTATAATGTATGTTGGAGTTCTTCCATTGCAGTGATGGATTATGACTGGAGTCCAGCTCCAAAGGTCACTGGTTTAAATATAAGCATTTAAATCTCCAGTGTGTTTGGGTCTTTGCCTGCAGAAACGTTTCTTTGCTGGATTCCCATGTGAAAATCACGCATTGCTATTAATGTTTAATACTGTATTTGAAAAACAGTAACTCAGCTCTCTCCCACTGCTGATACACAATGATTCATAACAGAAAATGCATCAGAGGTGCAGTCAGATCTTCCCTGTGTAGATTTTTCTGCACTCTGTTCTTACAGGGACAATTTATCCTTAGCAGTGTGTTGGTCCAAACGCGCAGGGGAATAATTATATAAGGTAATAATTAGAAATATTATATATATAATATTATAAATATTCAAATTTCAGATTCATCATGAAGTAAAAAGTGACATTTTACGTCCCACTGTCTTCTGAAAACCTGATTCTTTTAACTCAGATGACTTAATCTTTGTGGTTCAACTTTCAACGTTGCTATTCATTTTCTTGTGATACTAATAAAAGGATTCAGAGACTTTTGATAAAAACAAAAATACTGGTCTTCAGTGCAGCCACACTGATCTGATCCAACTTGTGCAACCAAAGCAGTTGAAGGTTTAGTGTCTTGATCATAGCCCACTTCGCTTCCCAATCTATCATTAAGCAAAACAAACATTTTATCAATTTTGAAAGGATATCTACATTTATTCACACTCGGAAGGATGTCTACATTTATAGTTCACCAACAGTAAAATTTCAGGATGCGAAAAGTGTGATGACAGGTTATTTAAATAGAGTAACAATGGAAACTCTGTGTGTCTTTGAGGTGCTTCAGTAAGTTTGAGGTGTTTCCTCTGTTTATTCTAAATGTGACACTGTCTGCATTTTGACTTTTGGTCACCTACAGCGCCCAGAGAAGTATTCAAACACCTTGAAATTGTTCCACTTTAATTGCTTTTAAACATTGGATCAGGGTCAATATAATCTGGCTTTTATGACAAGTATTTACAAAAAAGACTCTTTGACGTCCAAGTGAAACATCAGCGATTGTGTAAGCATTTACACTCTTCAAGTAAATATTTATTAGATTCGACTTTGGGTGCAATTACAGCATTAAGTCTGTGTTGATAAGTCTCAGTCAGTCTTGCACATCTGGATGCTGCAGTTTTACCCAATCCTCCTTTGCAAACCTCTCCAAGCTCTGTCAAGTTGCACAGGGATTTTCAGTGAACAGCCCTTTTCAAGTCCAGCCACAAATGTTTAGTTGGACTGAGGTGTGGACTCTGATTCCATCACTCCAGATAATTAATCTTTAAGCCATGTCTGTTTAGCTTTGGCTGTTTACTTCAAGTCATTGTCTTGCTGGAAAACAAATCTTCTCCCAAGTCACAGGTCTCTTGCAGACTGCATCAGTTTGTACTCCAGGATTTCTCTATACTTTGCTGCATTCATTTCCCTCTCTACCTTCACAAGCCTTCCAAAATGCCAAAAAGCATCACATCATGATGATGCCACCACCATGCTCCACAGTGGGGATGGTAGTGTTTGGTGTCCACTGGCTTTTCTGTGCTACTTTCCCTTAAAGCTTTGTTGCACAGTCTCTACCATTTCAGCTGCTGAAGCGTTCACCTCCTCCAGAGGAGTCATAGGTGTCTTGGTGGCCTCCCTCACTAGTCTCTGTCTGTTTTGTTTCTGTTTTCATTTTGAAATGAAAGTATAATTAAATATGAGTCAATGTTGAAAAGCAGAGATACTTTTTCAGAGGCGCTGCATAACTCTCTGATCATCAACATCAAGACTAAGTATCTTCAAACACAACTTTTGAAGTGTTTTTTTGCAAGTTAATGCAAATTTTTTTGATACACCTGCACTTGGCAACACCATTCTGGACAAATAATCTCTAGTAGGACATCTATGACAGTGGCACTGTGGTGTAGCATAGAAAACAAGTACACTCACATTTAGTACATTTTAAGGGCAGCTTGGTACCAAATGTTCTTAAAGCATGCCTACTATATCCTCCTTCATCTCCACGTTTTATCTCACGCCACATGGGGATTAAAGCCATTTACTACATAACACAAATGTCTACTAAGAAATGCACCGATTTATTACACAGTTACGCAGCTTAATTAATAATTAACATTCACTGATAAAAGTCAGTGCCATCTTTTTTTTTTCCATTAAATAATAAAGCTCAGTTTTTATTGAGGATTTAGATGGAACACAAGGACAATTTCTATTGTGGTTTAAAGTCAAGCTAACACTTAACATAAACCTTTAACATGCACAAGCAATCTGACATCCGTTAAAAAAATCAGAGCCATGCATTCACTTTTGAAAAGTACTCCATAACATGTGCTATGTACATAATGTACAGTATTTTGCCTGTGCGAGCTACACTACAAGAGTGCACACACACCATACACACACACACACACACACACACACACACACAGCCGTCTGTTAGCGTAGCCATGCCAACTAGCTCCCACTGAGGAAATTGTATATGACTGACAGGCTTCTGTGGGAGCCATGGAAACCAAAGAGGAAAAAATTGAACCAATAACAGAAATGGCTGACATGAATGGCTGTTAGTGGGGGTATTGTGTGGTCTGTGTACACGGTGAGAGACACTGCACTTGTCAGTGTGTTTCAAAGCCTGGGGTTCCCACTGTTTGCTCATGTCTGCGTGTGTGTGTGTGTCTGTGTGTGTGTGTGTCTGTGTGAGCATGTAGCTGTGAAATGTTTATTTGCAATACTCCCCGTCTGTTCCTGTAACAGTGTCAGCTATATCCCGCTGTATTTAGTGGCCGTTTATGTGAAAATCTACTAGCAGCCATCTGTCATCTGCTATCTATGCAAATAGAAGGCCAGCAGCACCTTTTTCATTTTGCATTCAAAGCGCTTTGTTTGCATTTGGCCTGTCGGTGATCAAACAAGCATGACGTCATAACTGAACATCCCAATACGTCAGGGGGGGTCTGAAGAACAACAATAGCCTTGAATTAAACTGCGCACACACAGACACACACTCAAACATCAGAGGATGAAGATAAGCGTGTCAGAGTTCCTCTTATAGAAACAGATACTGAAAAACTGCAACAGATATTTCAGCAGACAAGCCCGTGCATGTCAGTGACGTGTGGATATCTGACAGCGACTGTTTCACCCGTTATAACTGCCGGTGGTAAAGCTGATGATGCAAATGATGTATGGAAACTGCAGATAACACAGAGTCCCATAGATATCTGCACTGCCTGTTATTTGTGGTCATTCAAGACGACACACATATTCAAAGCACCGAATTCCAGTGCAACAGTTTTGCATTACACCCTTTTATTTACATCGTGTTGCAGTCACGATGGCAGTAGTTTGGGGTTTAACTCTACTGGACATCCTTATTTTGAAAGATCCAACATAAATGAAAGATGCCTGCAGTGTGAGAGGAGTATCGGAAGAAGCAGCAGATAATCTGGAGATGAAAGATGGAAGAGTGTCTGTGCACATACTGTGGGCAGCAGGGTGTGGTGTGAATGTTTTCATAGACAGACTGATGATAAGATAAGCTGCGATAGAACAGTATCTTTATAACCCACATTGATTTTACAAACAGCAGGTAACAGAAGAGTCAAAATAGGGAACTAGTTAGACTAGATTTGAATGGAATATTTATGCGGCTGTTTGTTGCTTCTTAACTGGTGAAAGTCCACCCGTACATTACTGATCTACTCTTTTTTTTTGGTCCAATTTCTGCCTCAAACTGCGATCAGTAGCTACTATGTTATTTATTTAGGCTTTTCTATGCAATTTAGACACAAGCTACTACAAATCATCTGCCCATTTGGTTGATAATGACAGCAAACAATAATTGCTATATGCAGAACTACTGTCGCTATTACTGCTCATTTGTTTGATTTATTTCAGTCTGGACTAAAGATAAAAGTAAAATTTGCCTTGTAGCACCTGCCTTGTGTTCACACTGACTCTCACACACAAATCAGAAGCTGTAAATCATGTTGGCAGACAGGTTACTGTACTGGCCCTCATTATCACCACCACATGGTCCCACATAGGAAACGTGTATATTTCCAGTAAGGAATCGAGTTAGTTAAGGAAGTAAAGAAGTAAGCTGAGCAGAACTCAACTGAATATATCATAAGTAACAACTTGCATTGTACTTTACAGGTCAGTTGACTTGGAAGCAAACTTTGAAAATATCACAAAAAATGTGAAAGCACAGGACGTCATCAGAAGGCATAGAGGCTACGTATGGCTACAACAGAGCACAAAAAGTTGAGGTTGTAAACTACAAACAAATGGAGTAGTTTGCCAACCCCTAAGCAACCTGAACGAAGGAGAAACACTTCTGCCGTATATAATAGAAAAATGAAGGGAAGCACATGTTTCATGCTGTCATGAGGTGAAGACAACAAAAGAAGTAGAAACAGCTGAACAGTCGTGAGTTAAATGGTTTCACAAAAGTGAATTTTATTTTTTATTTTTTTTTAATTTTGCCATTTTTATCGACTTTCTCTAATGCAATACTTCAAAGCATTCATAAAAATACAGGATGTAAAGACAGCTACTGTGTGCTTATAACATTTCAACCCCTTTATGTATAAAGGGGAGCAAGTAACAGCTGCTACAAACTGCTACGCGCGCAGCAGAAAGCTTTAAAAAAAACAACAACAACAAAAACAAACTCTTGTTAGTGTGCGCTGCTGTTCATGTTTCATGGTTAAAAACTATTTACATTTGGATCAGTCCTTAGATCCTCATCTTTAACACAGACAGAGTGCTAGCACCATATACTGATGTAGTCTGAGAAAAAAAGACTACAAAACACATGACAATCCAACAGTTCTGGTGAGGGCATCATTTTAAACAATCTGTGAGTAACAGTCTAAATTGTCATGCATTGGTTGGTGTTTGGGCTGCAAGGTGGCTCACAGCAAGAAGGTCACCGGTTTGCGTCCCGGTGACACCCGGGAACTTTCTGCATGGAGTCTCCATGTTCTCCCTGTGCAGCGAATTGGTGATTCTAAATTGTCCATAGGTGTGAATGTGAGTGTGCTTGGTTGTCTGTCTCTAAGTGTAGCCCTGTGATAGACTGGCGACCTGTCCAGGGTGTCCCCCCCCCCGCGATCCTAGTGAGGATAAAGCGGTGTATAGATAATGGATGGATGGATGGATGGATGTATTCAACATGGTAATATTCCATCTGTCGGTGGATACGTGGGTCATGCATTCACACCATTTGGGTGATCAGATGAAGCCTCAGTCAGCTACCTTCAAATTGACTGGAGTCACTTTGGTCGCAACTGCAAAGTCTTATCGAGCACAACGGCAGAGAACGGAGATGTTTTTGTTGAGTTTAGAAACAAATATTTGAAAGGAAACAGGAGAAGTTAAACCTAAATTTCCTCTAGTCGCAATGTCTTATTTAAATGTCTGTTCTGTTTAGTTGTTTGGGTGTTCAATGAAAACATGTTTGAAACAATCTCTTTCATTTCTTCATTCAGTGGGAAAAAGCTCTTGTAACTGTGTAATTAATACACTTCAGTATCTGTTTATTTATCCAAAGTTGTATCATCATCACAGTGTTATTGCAGATCTTCCTGACATCGTGTCGGTTTTAGCAGCAGCAGCAGCAGGGCAGTCACACAAACTGGGAAATGTTGCAATTAAACTGACATTAAGAGATCGACAGTGTTTTCACCAAAAGCAGAAAAGTTTGTTTAATGAAGGACACCACAAGAACACAGAGCTGTTTTCATTCCTTTTTCAGTTTTTGCCAAATCAAGAAAAATCACAGCACTTAACCGCTGCTGTGCATACGTGTTACCAAGGTTACCAACGCAACATACACACATCATACACAGACAGTTTGACGGTTTCTAATCAGCGGACTGATTTCTTACCAGTCTACCTTTTGAATTCATGCAAAAACAAACACACCTACTTTCTCAAAATCCTGTGGTTGGTTTGTTTTCATACCATCAATGAACTGAGTCCGGTTACTTGATGACAGCAGCCAAACAAGCCAAACCAAATGAAAAAAAAAAACGACAAAACATTCATTTGAACCACACCAAAGCAAACAGCAACACTTGGCTGTGTAGTAAATGAAACTGGGCACGTGACTAGACAAAGAGGGAGCGCTTCACCCGCGTTATTTTAGTTTTTCTCTGGGGCCCGGCTCAGGTTCTTCTGACGTGTGCATGACTTAGTTCTTAAGATGACAATGACATCCCAGAACGGCTTTCCTTTAAGCCACAATAACGTCAACTCTGCTCACATCTCATCGCAAATATACAGAAAAGATCACATTCAATTTGACTTTCATTTATCAAGCTGTATTACTTCAGTCTTGGGTCAGAAATTACACTTTTCCTCTAATTCCCTTTTGGCATGTTCAAAAATCCCCCTTACTTTTTTTTTTTTTCTTTCCTCACTGATCTTGTTAAATTAAGTATGATGGCTTAGGGAAAGGAAGAAAGAAAAAAACTGAACTGTCACTCAATTTCCACCTCTTTGCAGCAGAGGGTTTGTGTGACTCTGAGTTCACAAATGCACGAATCTGCTTCTGCAGTGGGTCAGTGATGGAAAGTTAATGAATAGAAATCGCCAAATAGCGACCGGTTGACCTGACATCCCGTCAACAAAGGCCAGATTCTGGACTGTGCTCACTCAGAGGACGTGACACTGTGCAGCTGAAGTAAATCGGCTCAGCGGCTAATCGCTAACAGACACTGCACATCCACATTGTAGGACGCTACTGACAAGAGGCTGACTGGGAACAAAGAGGACAGGATCTAGTTAGCCAGCGCCGCATGGCACATTCGCAGTCCAGACACCGGACAAAGAATATCCAACAATTTGCAGAGAACACTCTGTCTCCGTCCGCCTGCTTCCGCCTTTTTTTTTTTTTTCCCTTACTCCTCAGTGTTTTTTCAATCTCCTGCCGACTCTTCTTGTCTACAAAGTGAGAGACAGAGTGAATCATCCAGGGGATTACTTCCCTCTCCACACAGCGCCAAAAATACCTCCTTTGGCTTGCAGTCACTCTCTTTCACTCTTTTGTATGCTGCATCATTCATAGAACTGTGACGCTGTCGGGGGAAAATCTCACATCTCCAAAGTTTGCGGCGGCAGAACAGAGCAGCTTAATTTTTTTTTAGCTTCACACAAAACATTTTTCGGTTTATCCAGAGGGGGATAAAATGATTGCGTAGCAGGAAAATTACAGTTTTTTTCTTCTAACCAATAGATGACCATGGGTGGTTCCACTCCACTGAAGTGATAAAATGAAACCTTTGAGGACCGGAGTGATGATGTAACTTTACAACAGATAGCATTTTAGCCATTAAGTCACTTGATTCATCGAGTGTCCTGATGTTCCCTTCAAACACAAAAGAGGAGACTTCTAAGGAGGTCTTACACAATGATGTACATTCACAAGCCTGAACACTCATTTTCTATGTGTTGAAAGTCCTTGAGATGCCAAGTAGAAGCACAGCTTGACGTTGGTCTCTGTGTTTTGCTGGAATATGTCTTATCTTCTGCCTGTTGCAACTTTTGGCCTGAGAACAGTTCATGTGACTGTTTATCTTTTCCTGGCTGCACCTGTAGCACCTGTTCTGTACAGGTATTACTTGTTTCCTCAGTGTCTTTGCCACAAAACAACTAACCAGCCTCTTTTTTTTCTTAAACTTATTGAACATTCATACATTGTCTACACACCACTTAATCCTCACTAGGGTCGTGGGGGACACCCTGGACAGGTCACCAGTCTATCACAGGGCTACACTTAGAGACAGACAACCAAGCACACTCACATTCACACCTAC
>NW_007577858.1:690505-733634 GCF_000690725.1 Stegastes partitus | reverse complement strand
CATTTTTCCAAGTTCTAAGAAGAAATCTCTGCACACTGCGGACATTTTACAACTACGACTACTTACTTTTTTATGACTTCAACAAACTAGACATTTGTCACATGACTCTGCACAAGAGCTCTAAAAAGATATTTCACCGTGCTGCATGTATTTTCAACAACTTGCCCCTCTCTATATTGCTTTTGAGCCATACTGTCTTTAGTTTATTAATCAAGTATGTTTTATTTTCCTCCCAATTTCTCTAATTTGTTTCTATTTTTGTCTCTCATTTGCTCTGTGTAAACTAGCATTTAATTCAGCCATTTTGTCCATGAATTTTTGTCACATGACTGTTGGTCACAGCTGAGTCAGTTGTTGATTCATGTTTGCATCAAAGAACGCAGAATATTTATTTTTTTACAGAATCAGATTATGGCAAACAGTTTTTTGGGGGTTTTTTGGAAATTTTGAATGAGTTACGTAGACTAAAGTGATTTTGATGAAATATTACGATTTTAAACTTAGATTTGATGGAAGCTCACATCACACATAATTAGTTCAAGAGCTGTTGGAAAGTCGAACATCCAATAATCCTTCTGTTTTTACAGTTTCTGAATCAGATACATGGGGTAACTTTGGGGATTTTTTTTGTACAGAACCCACTGGTGGATTTTGGGGTCCAGAGGGTTAAAATTCCTTAATTTGTATTTGAGCGTCACCTTTTGCCTTTTGAGGTAAAGTAGAGAATACAGTATTGAATTTTAAGTAGACACTGCTTTTTAATGTTCAATCATTTTTTGTCTTAACTTTATCTCAAGCTGGTTTGTACTTGTGTATAGGGCTGCTGCTTTGCTAATCGCAGACACTTAAGTTTTCTAAATGTACTTACTGTAACATAAAGCCTTTACCTCACTTACAACCGGATTACTGATGAACAAAACACGATAAAACAACACCTCTGTGTGTGTTGGTGTGAAAATATCTGCTGTTTGCCCCAGAACCCAGTTGTATCATGGAGATATTACAGGGATCATAGCGATCAGTCCGGCCTCAAATGCTCCAACAACAGCTCTTAAAGGCTTGCTGGTTTTCCAAATGTGCATATTCCACTCCTCATCAGGCAAGACATGAGAAGATTTGGCTGGCATCAACCCTTAATCTGGGGGTAAAATAATCTGTCTCAGAATGTAATAATTCACATGGTATGTCTTTTGATTTGGATTAGTGGCCTGCAATCCTCTTAGCCCAATAGCTCAGTAGAACTTCTCAGTGACAAGTTCATGAGTCCACATAGCTCGCATAGACTCCCTGTCTTGGCCATTAACTCTCACAGCTTAAAGGTAATCTGCTTATATCTGGCTCTGACACTTTTATATACATCTTGAAGTGATAATGTAAACACAATGATGCTTTTTCTTAAAGGGGGTCAGTGTTGTGTCGTGTCAGAGGAGACAAGTTTTGAAGAATCTGCACCGATTCGTGCTGCATAAGTGAGTAAAACACCTCAGCTCAAACTCTAAATTTAATTTTTCTTGTGTCGCCGTTGCAAAGTTGTCACAGGGATCAGTGACACTCAGGATTACTAGCATGTGGGAAACACTTTACACTTTAATACCCGAGAATCAGAGCCCAGTGGAGGCTGAGTCCGTACTTAATGCAGGTTTGTACTTAGAGGGGAGTGAACTCCATTTGTAAAAACAAAGTCTGTCACAGCTCTCGCCTGCTGCCATCTTTAAACATGATCCAGTGCTATCAAATAACTCGCACTGAGACAGGAGGGGTGGGGGGAGAAAAAAATAACCCTGAATCATTTAAATCCACGACTCAATATTCTTTATCTTTATCCTTTAAGGTTCTTTATAATTTAATAAACAGGATTAAAGTCATTGGGTAGAACAGAGCTAAGCGAGGCTCGTTCCACATTTTCTGTTTTAGCCTGCACTCCGCATACTGAGTCTTATTAAGCCCTCGCAAGATTACAGGGCCTTAATCTCTGGGAACACATGTTGTGAAGAATAAAAGCAATTTTATTTGGGAAACCAGAGTCCAAGTTTAGCAGGAAATGAGCTTTCTCCATAATCTCATCTTTTTGCTTCCCCCCCCTCTCAGTAAATGAAAAGTCCCCTGTTACAGAACGGAGTCTCCTCTCTCTCCGAGTGTGTGTTGAGGAATTAACTGTGTATTGTGTGCAATATGAATCTGTATTCTCCGACTCTCAAACACAAACACACACACACATATGCACACACACACAATGAGCTCACAAGTTCATAAATACCGCAGCAGTAGGCCAGGTTTTTACCCACCGAGACAGCTTTGATTTCTGAGGAATGTAAATCCACCTGTTTCCGAACAGACGGGGTTTTCAGATGAATGTGTTTATTGTCACTGTTCTCCCCCCCGAAACACCATAACCGCCTCCCTCCTCCCCCGATCACCTCTTTTCTCCCCCATCCCTCCCTGTAAATTCTATGCAGATTGCTGGCCCGTGCTTACTGCACTTTGCAGAGAAAGCTTCATAAAGATGACGATAAGCTAAAGCTCTAAATCCCAGACTTAGCTTTCTTATCGAGAGCTGCAGGAGCGAATGGAGCGCTTTAATAGAAGACGTGCGCTGCTGCAGTGTGTGTGTGTGTGTGTGTGTGTGTGTGTGTAGTCTGGGTTGTAAATGCAGATGCATTAAGACTCCCGTTTTTTTCCCTCCACACCAGCACAATTTCATAAGCGCCGCATAGGCCTTGTTAAGCTTAAACCATTTTAAAAAGAATTAAGACACTCAGCTCTAATAAATGTGATTGAGGATGCACTGTCATCCTACTGCCAGTGCCGGTATTTCAGAATATGAAAATCCATCACACAGAGATTAAGATTTGAGTTGTTTATCATATATGATTTCTAGCTCAGCGGCGTTCTATCCTGTGTAATGTCCTGACCCAACTGTCATCCCAGTTTTTCCAGCTGGGCTCTATATGAAGGAGGCTTGAAGACGATTTGGCTCACCCTGACAGATTACAGCTTACACCTCGGAGAGATTGTTCTCACCACGAAAACAACTGCAATGGAGGTTTGCTCCAATGCTTGAAATGACTTTTGTTTGAATTTTCCTGACAAGCAGCCACTTGAGAATAATGATCGTCATCTCGAAGATTGTTTCTAAAATGGTTATGTGGGATCTTTGGAAAGGCGACGACAAACTACACTGAACAAAAATATAACCGCCCCAAGTCAAATATAAGAGTTTTATGAACATTTGGGTTATGCAATATATAGAGAAACTCAAAAATATTTTCAGTAATTACTGATCTTCATATTGGCATTGATAACATCGTGATATGGCCATTTGTAGTGGATTGACAGTCCTTTGAACATGACAGGGGTCAGGTTGAGGAATTTGATTTTTCAGTATCTTGTGTGTCCGCCAGCTGCGTCTCTCAGAGCAACACATCTTCAACTGACCCATATTGCCTGGAACTGGAACACGGTCCCTGACACGCCTATCCAGAACATCCCAAAGATGCTCTATTGGGGACATGCCTGTCGAATGTGCAGGCCAGTCCAGAACTTCAATGTCCTCTGTTTGAAGGAATTCCATGCAGATGTGGGCAACATGAGGTCGGGCATTGTCATGTTGAAAGGTGATGTCATGCTGGCGCACAAACGGCACAACAATTGGGGTGAGAATCTCGTCCAGATATCTTTGTGCATTCAGGTTCCCTTCAATGAAGTGCAATGGTGTTCTATGCCCGTATGTGGTGCCTGACCACACCATAATGCCACCACCTCCATGGGCAACCCTGGGCATAACATTTGCATCTGCAAACCGTTCATCCACGCATCGCCAGACACGCTGTCTTCCATCTGCATGATACAACTGCATGATTTTGTCTGATCACCCACTGGACATGCCCCACCCATGCACTGAGTAAAGAAACAACTCACTGAGTAATGCTCACTGACAGCAAGTTGGATTAAAAATTATACACAAATATTACTTTTGTACAATAAAATGTCATCAAATGCTCATTTACAGTTGTTAACTCCACATGGCAACAATATTTGACATGGAGCATTTATATTTTTGTTCAGTGTATTTTGTCAAAAAGGCATATTTTTGCCTTTTTGAGTTGTGTTACGTTATAGTGAAGATACAAAGACAGTTTTGCAGCAGTTTGAACAGAAATTGTGTCAAAGTAAAAAAAAAAAAAAAAGGCCGAGCATGTGAGGATGCATGGAAAACTGGTACGAGAGTCATGTGAGACTTTTCTTTTACAAACTTGGCAAACCAAATACAGCTGCATAAAAAAGGTTTAGCAAACCTGGGAAAAGACTATGTTTTGGAGTGAAAGAAGTAGAAAAGACACATCATAAACATAATCATTAAAAAAAATAATATAAAGATTAAACAGAAGTTGTGACGTGTGAACAGTTTGGACACAAAGTCAGCACTTGTGAAAAAAGCAATTTTAAAAACCCCTCCAGTGAAAATAACTCGCCCCCCTTGTTAACATGTCTATACGGCTTTCTAAAATGTGCTACATGATACATCAGGACCAAAATAAGCAGTCATGAGCATTTCCAACTTAAAACTGCAGTGTAACAAAGTCCGGAGAAACACATAGTCAGGCATTTGGAATTCAACTGTCATCTCTCAAGTCACGGGTCGGTGCTTTCTGTATCATTATTATTTTTTTGAATCAGTTTACAAACATGTGTGGTTAAATTACTCCAACATTACAACCTGCCATTGTGCAGTGTAGAATAGTTTTAGTGTTTGAGCAGAGTTGCAGGTGAGCTGGTGTACTCAAACTGCAGCCAATAGGGAAAGATAAGCCAAGAGAGAGATGGGATTACATCAATCTATTAATCTATTTTTTTCTATTTTTATGTTTTTAAAACAACATTCTAAATGTAATTATAGGTTCAGTTATTCATTGTTTAATCAATTACAGTGGGGTACGTTGAGATTTCACTCGAGATTTTTAATAATGTTCAAGTCAGAGGACTGTGGAAGCTAATTCCAAATCCGTAGCTTGTGTTTTTGAAGTATTCCATAGCAGACTTTGGGATCTGCCTTGGTTCATTATGCTGTCGTAGAAGAAAAGAAACCAGACCAGACCAGCTTTTCCTGAACTGCCACAAAACTCCAGAGTATTTCCACCCCCACACTTAACATTTAGCAAGGCTTTTTACTTCCCCAGATTCTACCTCTTGTTCCTCCTTTCCACCACGCCGGTGATAATGAGGTCGCAGATAAGGTTTAAAACCTGCTTGTGCGTCAGTGAATCCCTGCTATTGTCTTTACCTTTCTGTCCAGCATACGTGAAGTTTTATTCGAAGGTTTTCTTGGTTCTCCACGTCTTGTCATGACTTCCACAGCTCATCCTAAGTGCCGTGTCAGACGGTGGAAATTAAAGCTGAACGTACTGTGACATCTTTTTATAGCCTTCCTCCGCTTTACAGGCATCAATTAGTTTCATTTTGAGATCCTCTGTCAGTTGCTTAGTGGAGTCTGTGGTTGCAGAGTGTTACCACAAGGTCTGAGGAGTCAGAGAATTTATCAACTCTGGAAATGTCATCAGCTGACAGTTATAATGACAATTCTTGACCTTCCTCACGGGTCCAATTAAGTCCAAATGAGTCAGAGAAAGTCTGAGTTTGATGCAAACTTTTCCCCATGACACAATCAGCGTTTTAATAGTTAATGTTTTAAGTTCTTGGAATAGAAACAAACGCTGCATTAACATTTCAAGAAAGGCTTGTTGTGTGTGCTGCAGGCGTTGTGTTTTCTTCTTTTCGCTTCAAAAAGCCACAACAGGTAAATCTTTTTTCTTTTTCAGTTTAAATTTCCAATTTAATTTAAATTCAAATTCATCTTAAATTATTAACCATTACATGACATGTTAGATTGTGCTTTAAAATATTTCAAAATCTGAACCAACAATACAAAATATGCTGAAAACTGACAATTTTAAACATGGTTTTGAGCTCAGGCAGCATCAGGTTCTATAATTCTCTTTGAGATTGTTACCGCCAGACTACATTTAGCACATCGAGTGCATCAAAAAGATTCTCTGTTTAATCTGTGCCAAACAAACTGCTTATACAGATTTACATTAAGCTGCAGGTATTTAGGTGGGAGGGAGACAGTACTATCACTCAACAGCTGTGCTGGTTGGATGTCTGCATTCATCCAGTGTGACTGCATGCATTACAAAATTTAGAAAGAATACAGTGTGATGTGCTCACTATATTTAATGTGCAGCAGAAAAGAGATTAGCAGGGTTTGTTAACATGGGAATTGATGAAGTGTTATTTGGAAAATGCAACAGCTTTTAATAACTGCATTTTAGGAGAAAAAAAATACTGTTGATGTCAGAGGCTAAAACAACAAAATCACAATATTAGTACTCATTAGAACATAACTTCTCTAATACCAGTACGATAATTTAAGTTGTTTACATAAAAGTATGGATGTAAATACAGAAACCCAAGTTTTAACCCAATGGCTCATAATACTGGCAAAACAAATGCCCATTAATGCTGTCATATGCAGTATTTACACATTATAGCAGTAAATATGAATTGCTTGGATCATAAACTTTTACAGCCCTTATCTGTTATCCTAAGACACCATTAAACTTTTGAACCCATTTCAGAACTTTGTAGTTTTAAAAAACTCATAAAAAATACACCATTTATCGGAGCAAGAAAATGTAAAACCAGGAAGAATCATCATATTTTCTACCTACCTCCCTGTTAAAAAAAATCCAATTTTCAACTTCAGATTACAAATTTGCCAAAAGGAAAACTATGTGAAACAGATTCTGTAAAAAACAAACAAACAAAAATCCATTGTTCCTCAGTTCAACAGTGAAGCCAGCAGTGACTCAGCTGTGACTGACAGTAACATGACAAAAGATTCTTTTATTTGTTGGTCGAACTGCAGCCAGTGCTTCCACAGAGCAGCAAACAAATTCAAAATGTAAACAGTAGATTACATGTAGCATGTAAAGCTACCATTTTTCCTAGCCTTGATACCACTTGTGCCCACTTAGAAAAATGTTGCAAATGTTGGTCCCAGGTTTTTCCCATTGTTGTAACATGAATAATCAAAGAAAATAAAATTTTTGTTTCTTCTTTTTAATGATTCATCGTACTGCATCATACTGCAAAGCATTTGTGACTTCTCTCTGCTTCTATCCATGCTTGTTATGAATGAACTACTAGAAACTGTTTGGGGTTTGGAGAGTTAATCAAGAGCTTGTTAGCTGCAGCAGATAGTATCAGAGACAACTGGTAAACTATTAAAGAAAAAATACCACTAATACTGATATAAGTATCTTGTTGGACATAATGCTTTTCACCTTGTGTTTAACTTTCTTTAAACTGAACAAATTTGGGGATTTAAAATGTTGTATTTGTTGTTTTTTCAAATAAATAATCAAAGAAATTCAATTTAAATTCAAATAATCTGATTTTGCCATATTACACAAAAGACATTTTTGAGTTCTCTGTACTTCTAGCCGTGGCTGGACTGTTTCCAAAGCGGTGCAGAACTTTATATTGCAGTAGAAAATGAGCCCGCAGTGAGAAACAATGTGACAGGAGCGAAACACACCCAGAGACTTCCTGGGGTTCAGAGGTTAATGGAGCTTCTGTATCTTCCTCCAAGAAAAGGTTTCCAATAGGTCAGACTGTTTCCTGAACACGACCAAAAAGTGGGTCTGACAGCTCCAGGTTAGCACTTGGCACACGTAGGTCTCTTATCCTGGCAGCATCTCAGGGGTCAAAGCTTGTTGCGCTGCCAACCGGCCAGTTAGGGAGGCAGCCAGACAGCACTGATGTCCGCTGCCCTGCTATCTGTGCTGGCATACAGGCCACCTCGTCGAGCCCGACTCCCCCACCTGGGCTGCTGATGCCTGTCCTGTGCACTCAGGTGCACGCACATCAGCATAATGAACTCCAAGGTAGACTTTACCACTTCACTGGCTCCTTACAAGACAAAATGCCAAAACAAATCTTGTCATAATTAGGCATAATCCAGCTCATTACCGTCTGCTTAATTATCCTATTAATAACACTTCCTAGGAGAGCTTGTTTGCGGCAGCAGCAGTGCGCTCGGGCAAATGTTTGTTCCTAAATGAGCAAACACAGAGAAGACAACAGCACTGTTCAAACATGGGAGGCTTTGGCAATAGGAAAAAAACAGCGCCAGGATTAATAGCATAGCATGGAGCTTATCTTCCCTCTGAGGCCCTGCTGTACCACCAGGGCTTTGCAATACAGGTAACAGGCAAGTAAAGGTGTTTATTGATATGGATTTTATATGTTGGTTAACTGATTTGAGGAAGACGCTGCACTGATCATTACTTTTTTTACTAAATTCCAAACGTATGACTGCATAGTTTATATTCACATCACCTAAACCTCCCTACAAAGTAAGCAGGCTGGATACAATTTGCCATTTAGTGCTCCTGAATCAATAATATTGCTCTGTTTGTACGAGGAGACTCTTTTAATCTCATAATGAACACTGTAGAGAGGAGATTTGCAGACAGTGTAAGGCGGAGTGATTTCAGGTCACTGACTTCATGTTTTCTCGGAGGCACTGAGCCATTGCTCATGCAGTTAGTTTTTCAGATGGAATGGGTTAATGGCTTTTTTCCAATTGTTCTTTTCAGCTTAGATAAACAAACGCTTGTGAGAGCAAATAAGAAGTATAATGATATCATTAAGACGGCATTATGCTCGGTTTGCTCTGTTTCTACACTTGGCTACATGCTTAAATTTTGTACCTTCTCTATTTCAGCCTGCAGTTTGATTGGTGAAGGATCTAAAGTGTATGAGAACCCCTGCTGTTTTATTTTTATGGAGCCCTTGGTCACAAGTGTTGTACAATTCATTCAGCTACACTTTGGTCAAAACTGACAGTGAAAAGGCAGCTTCTGATAAAAACTCTGCTGGGAAGAGTTCTGCCGTCAGATGAAACAAAAAACAAAGAACCTATTTGGCCACAATGACCAGAAAGATGTTTGGAGGAGAAAAGGTGAGGCCTTTAAGCCAAAGAACACCGAACCTAGCGTCAAGCACGGTGGTGGTAGTATTATGCTCTGGGGCTGCTTTGCTGCCAATGGAACTGGTGCTTTGCACAAAGTAAATGGAACAAGATCGGAGGAAGATTACCTCCCCATTCTTGAGGAAACACCTAAAAGCATCCTGGTAGTGAGAAGTGGTTGTAGCAGTCCGCTCGTAGAACTTTGACCTTGTGCAGTTGGTATTGAGAAAGACCTGGTGTTATTCACAGTCAGTCCTAACTAAATTGTTAAGCTTTGACCTTGTTTTGTCGACACTTCTTGAATATTTTGTCCACTTTAGAGTCATACTAGTGATAAACGATTCACTACAGTTTACATACATTTGTAAAGACCATGTATATGAAGGACTGACTGAAGCATTTGCATTCTGTCACAGAAACAATCATGCATTTTGGTTCTTTCATACATTTATTATTATTACTATCATATGACAAAATCTGCTGAGTCGAAAAGAAAATTAAGAGAGTAACAGGAGTCACTGGACAGTCAAGACTGCCATGAAACACACGGTATTCACAAGTGTATGAAACTTTTCTTCACGACTGTAAATAAGTATCATCGATAGCATCAGTCCTTCAGACACAAAGTCTCCGACAAAGCCGGCATCTCTTTAAGATTTTAAAACTGCACAGACGTCTCTCTCTGCTGTTTCTCTAATTGTTCTCTCCAGCTGAACTGTTTGCAGACTTCGCTGAAGCTGTGTCAACAGGGCAAAGACACACAGCGAGGTGAAAAAGTCTGCCAACTGCTGCAGGCAGATGCCAGCTGAGGCAACCCAGACCGCATCCTGCTTGGCTTGGATTGATGTGTTGGTGTCATTTCTGAAAGTATTCTGTGTAGAGACTTTATACAGGCAGCCTGTTAACACACACCATCCAGGGCTGTGCACATAGACTGAAGAGTAAAAGAATCTTTCAATCTGTTTATGCTTATCACTTATTCTACAGTACACAGACACACAAGAAGCTTTTCTTATTGCGTTCCTTCTCTAACTCCATCCTCAGGCTAACCTTTCCTTCCCTGGTGTGTGTGAAGCTATCGTTTGGCCTCTAGGAGCAGGAGGTGGAGACGAATCCTTGGCACAACACACCGTCCTGGCTCTGTGTACACAAACACACTTTCCTCATCAATATTTAAATACACTTTTATCACACCTAAAACCTGTGCTTACCCCAGCGCATCTACATCAAGCATGTAGAGAACGAAGTTAAACTGCTCAAAACTTCTTTCAGTGGCATCATGTTTCCCAGGATGGAAGCTTCTATCATTCAAAAAGCAGATACAAAATCTGTAAAAGATCATCTGTAATATAATGTAGCATGTTTATGCTTTTGATGCAAACTGAATGGGAAAGCATGACAGGATGCTGTGTTTGGGAAGCCTGTTTTATCTTTTTCCTCTGATCTTTGGAGAAAGAGAGGAGAAGAGGAATAGAGGCAGACAAACAGAGAGAAGAAAGACGACTGCCAGTGGATAGAGAAATGAGAGATTGGGTGAAGGGAGTGACAGCAGCGCCATATCAAAAGAATAAAGAGAATGTGTTATCAAGGAAAAATGGATCAGTGAATTCACTTCATGCAAAAAAAAAACAGCAAACAGCAGTCGTATTGAAATCCTATTATGGGGAGAAAAGTGAATAATTGATGCCTTCTTTCCCTTTTTTTCACACTGATTCAGGTTTTTTTTTTTTGTGCCTGCATCAGATAGATTTACAAGTGGTTTAGAAGTGTATTAATGATTTATACGTCAGCTTGAGAGCTTGCTTACAAAAAGTAATCCACTTGTATCGAGCGGCGCAGATTCTACAGGTTCTGAAGGCTGATGAAGTGTGTGAAAGAGAAACTGAGACGGATGAAGTAAAAATAATCAGTGAGGATAAATATTGTTGGAGAGCAAGTTAAGAAGAATCAGAGGCTAATTTCATCAAGTTTGCTAAATGAAAGCTACGATTTGCAGCATGTAGTGACTTTTGTCCTGTAATCAAAACAACCACAACACAACTTGTAAAAAGCTGTTTGTAAAAATGCTGCTGTCACGACTTTCTACCTAGGTGTAGGAATTACTTGCATATAGACTTTGTGGAGCTTCCAGGATCAAAGAGAGACGAACACTTGGTATATAATATATGCACACTCAAGCTTACTGCCTGTTGACGCTTGCTTTCTTTTAAAATCTTATTATCCTTCTTTAAATATTCTCTATTTGTCAGTGTTTGCTGTTATGCACTAAATCATCCTGTCAAATTTCTTGCATGTGAAAAACTACTTGGCACTAAAACTATTTCTAATTCTGATTCAATTATGGGGGAATTACTAACTAAAGAGAGAAAAGCAGAAAAGTTTAAACAGATTTTGTAAGTGGATAGTTAATATCTGATGTGAGTCTAACATCAGCTACTGACATTAATTCATAATAGTTTTTGAAAACCTGTGTGTCATTCCTAAAACCTCTAAACATTAAGCAGTTTCTGGGCAGTTTTTTTTGCTCCCAACACATTTTTCCTCACTGCAGGCTCATTTTTCACTGCAATATAAAGTTCAACACCTCTATGAAAACAAAACAACCATGACTAGAAGTAGAGAGAATTCACAAATAGCATCCATCCCATATAGCAAAATTGCTATAAATCATCAAAAATGAAAAAAACTAAAGTTTAATATCTTTGATTGTTTATTCAAAAGAAGAAGAAAGGAAGGTGGCTTTTTAATACAAAAGATATTTCACTACTCATATTTTTAGAACCTCTACAAACTATTTGTTTTTCACTCAGCTCTGCTCCTCCATTAACACATTTCACCGTGCTGTATGTATCTTCTAGCAGCTTGCTGACATTTATTTTATTGATCATGCATGTTTTACTTTGCTCTCACTCATGCTCAGCTTGTGTCCTTTTTTTTTTTTTTTTTTTAAATTTGAACACTGCCTGTAGTTGAGCTGAATGGTTCTTGATTTTTTTGTCAAGGACGATTTGTTCGCACATTATCTGACTTAACAATCCGACAGTTCGGCTACGTTCAGACTCCAGGACTTGATGCTCAATTCAGATTTTTTTGTGAAACACGATTCTTTCACATTTCCCATTAAATGCAACTTGTATGTGATCTGCTGTGTGAACTTCATACGACCCAAAAGTGTCCCGCATGTGCAGAAGAGGACAAGACGACGTCACATGTAGCGAGCGTGCTCAGTGTCTGCAGAGGTAAACACTGATGGTAACAGTCAAATGTATCTGCCACCGCCCCACCGCCACCACCGATGGTGGAAGCAGAACTGTGATCGCAAACGAAACTCACATCAGCAGCCAAGTACTGCCTGTGTGTTGCGGCCACTTCCACCTCAGGGTGCACTGCGCTCTCTATACGTAGAAAAACACTGATATTGCACAGAATATTATTATATATATATTACATGAGTAGGAAATCTTAATGTTGCACACATTTCTGTTCATGCAGAATAAACTGACGCCCCAATATCACAATTGCTTAAAAAAGATTTGGTTATTTTTCCTGACAGAACGAGACAACACACATGATTGGTTCAAGGACTGTCAGAAAGTTGACTACTTTCTGTGTTTCTATAATCTCTGGCTCTCAAAAATGGTGTAATTGTGGGTTTTACTACCTTAACATGCCTTTCAAACTGGTTGACGGGCCTTAGGGTTTCGAGTGCTAAAATCACCTCAGCTATTTAAAACTACTTAGGTCTAAACCAGTCTGTTGTATATGAATTACAAACCAACGTCAATACAAACACATGAAGCAACCGAGTTAAGAAGATTAACAATTATGCTGCGAATCTGCTCAAACTAGATTTACTGCCGGACCACAGTTACACAAGAGGTCATGATAGAAAAGTAAAAACCTTATTAATTGAAATCTTCATGAAAGAGTAGACAAAAGACAAAGAAAGAGAAGGAAGACAACACACATATTGCAGCACAGCCCTGCTGACTAACACCAGTGGAGCATTTCTAACAGGTGCAGCCTGGTCATCTACGGTTCAGTGGTGAAGTCCTTGAAGAGGACACGTCCTGGAGGGACGCCGGGTGGCTCAGCCTCAGGTGGACTCTTTCCCCTTGTTCAGGAGAAGGACAACATCTTCACGGCCAATCAGAAACACAAGCGCAAGAGGACAAGAGTGCACTGAGACTGGGAATACTGTTCTCCAGTCGCTGGCTGGTTCACTGTTAATGATCGAGTTGATGAGAAACTGCTCATCTAGTGGCTGCTTAAAATACCAGGAGGATTAAATGCATATTTCTTTAGTTCAGCCTCGGCTTCTGAAAAGGGTCTTTTTGTTACCTGAAGGTCTCATTTTTTCTTTGTACTATACATCAGTGATTCTGCAATGATACACACACTGTAAAAATGTATTTGAGCTGTAGTTGAAGTACATTTTCTAAATGAATCTCATTTATCTCTCTGGTTTGGTGATGACAGTTCACCTTTCTGGATTTTATCAACTTAAAATCATACTTTGTTGTTTTAAACTAGTTTTTTGTGTTCTAATCTAATTTCTAAAAAGTGTGAAAATTAGGTTTACTCCCTTCGCACTGTAAAGAAAAAGACAGAATGGTAGAAGTGTTATGATAAAACCATATTTGACATTTGGGTAAAGTGAATACTTAAGTTAAAAAAATCGGAAATTTCAAGTTATATTTCCTTAAAATTAAGTTGCAGCATACAAACTGTTAATTTAAGTGAAATTAAATGATTTAAGTACATCTAACTTTAAGCAGTGCATTAATATTCCAGTTGTTCAAATGTACCAACACAAGAATATAATGCCTCTTTTAAGTAAACTTCTTTTGTGGACCTACAGCAGAGAAGATCCTACAGTCATTATTGGGGTCCGTGTGTTGAAGTGCTGCTACTTCTAAAATTATATAAATAATCTTTAGCATGATTGAGTCTAGATTTGAATTTCACACTTGAAAAATCAATTTGAGTGAAGAAACAGCTGATAACATGAACTTCAGATTGGAACATAAACATGATCCTGGAACCAACACACACATAAACTACATCAGGTTTGGATTAGTCCGCTTTAAAATGACACTTTTTTGTCTCTGGAAGCAGCACTATGAAATCTAAGGAACAATCTCTATCATATCATACTGGTGGTTGCAGCAACCCACCTACCTGCATTGTAATTAAAAATGCAGGGCTCCAGATGTTACTTTGGCCGGATCCATTAAAAAAAGATTGAGCACACAGCCGGAGGAGGACTAACAAGAATGAAAGGTCCAGAGGGATTTATTAGTGGAGAGAGAAGCTTTGATTGATCTACAATGTTTCATGGGACTTTCTGAGTTGTTGTTAAAGTGTCAGTATCCGACATGCCTGTTGATTTGCTGAATAATAGAAGAATTAATAGGGGATGTACGATGTTGGATTAATGCAGATATCTGGAAAGTAGATATTTTCCAACTCTTTTAGAGTCAATAAATGTCGATACCAACACATGCACACATTTTATTCATTCATTTTATGCTCATTGTGATGACCTGCTAGCAGGGGCAGGCATAGGTTTACTGCTTCTCAAATGCTCACATTTACTGGGCAAAGTGCAAAACAATGTCAACTTATGCAATACGTGCCATAATCATTTTCATCAAGAACCTGTGGACTGTGCTGAAACAAGTCTGTGTCAGGAAGCCACCAAATTCAGTTAAACTGCACCAATTCTGTCAAGAGAAACGGTCAAAGATACAACCAGAAACTTGCCAGAAGCTTGTGGATGGCTAAGTGACATTTAACCAAATAATATTATGAAGTGCATGGCGCAGTTGTGTCATTGTCTTAGTCAGTAAGAAAACACAAACTATCACTTGCTGCTGAGAGACAAATGGTCAAGATGGTCAAGAGTCAACCAAGAATCACCAAAAAGAAGATCTGCAGTGAATTAGAAGCTGCTGGAACAAAGGTGTCAGTGTTCCAGTCAAGTTCGTTCTACATTGACATGAGTTGAGAGGCTGCCAGGCAAGAAGCAAACCTCACTCCAGAAACGACACCTTAAAGTTCAACTAAAGTTTACTGCTGATCACATGAAGGCCTTCTGGAGGTAGGTTCTGTGGTCAGATGAAACAAAAACTGAGCTATTTGGCCACAATGACCAAGTATGTTGGAGGAGAGAAGTTGAGGCCTTCAAGCTCAAGAACACCAAACCTAATGTCAAGCACGGTGGTGGCCGTATTATGCCGGGCAGCTGTTGCTTCACACAAAATAAATGGAATAATGAAGAAAGAGGACTACCTCCACATTTTTCAGGAAAACTGCAGCTGGGTGTTCTAACAAGACAATGACTCCAATCACACATCAAAAAAGGGGGACAAATGAGTTTTTGGTCTTGTTAGTTTTGCACCTGGGGAGGAGCAGCCTGTCGCTGAGCTGGCTCCTCTGGGCAATGATGACAGTGTGCAGAGGGTGGCTGGCATCGTCCATGATGGCCAGCAGTTTGTTCAGTGTCCTCCTCTCTGCCACTGTCACCAGGGAGTCCAGTTTCATGCCCACTGCAGAGCTGGCCCGCCTGATTAATTTGTCCAGCCTCGATGCGTTCCTTTTTGGTGTGCTGCTGCCCCAGCACACCACGGCATAGAAAAGGACGCTGGCGACCACCGACTGGTAGAACATCTGCAGGAGTTTCCTGCAGATGTTGAACGACCAGAGCCTCCTCAGGAAGTACAGCCTGCTCTGTCCCCTCTTGTTTCACTTTTCTAGAAGAACTATAATAAATCTAGGAAAGAACTAAAATGCATTATTGTTTTTTTGTGACAAAGACAGGAAATTAGGAGTTGTAGGACTCATTGGAAACCCAAGACTGCCATGATTTACATCAACCCCCAATTGAAATTGAATCTCAGGTGTTAATGGCTCCTTAGGATGTAAGAATCTGGATCTCCCAACTAGTCAATCAGAAGTGATGAAGCCTCTTAGATGAGAGGTGAAACGTTTTCAACAAACTCAAGCAAGTCCAGTTGTTGTGATTAATCTACCAGAATAACATGATTTACGTGCTCTTTACAAAAGTATGTAAACTTTTGTTCCCAACTATATTGACTGTGTGGTGATTGGGCGACAGTTCAAAGAACGACATATAACCACAGGCTTTGCTGTGATGCATTATTGTCATTTAACAGTTCACACCATCACTCCTGTTAGACGCTGCTAATGGAACAGATACATGCCGCTTTGAGTTGTGGAGACACTCATCGAAATAAAGGTAAGGTTACGATCTATTGACTGCCATGGAGCACAAAGCTGCTACGAATTCCTCATTTATCTTAATTCTGTCTTGCTGCTATTACTGACATGAGCAGAATAACACTGTCTTTGGCAGTAAACAAAGGTGGTTGTGTGACAATATGGAAGATAAGCTCCTTGAGCACTTGACCTACTGTGAGCAGGCAGGCAGAGGACCCTGCAAAGCACACTCATTCTAATAATATATAAATTGCTGTCTCTGCACACATCAACTGGTGCAGTTGAGGAAATAACTTAGAAGTGCTGCAGGTGAATACCAGCTCACAGGCGCAACACTGCATATTGCATCCAAAGTTGCACCGGAGCCTCATTTCTGACACTTGAATAAAAAATTTAAAAATAACCTTGAGAAAGTGACAATCTGAAGAACACGGTCTGTCCTTTACTTCAAACATTGTAGATATTGTAGACATTTTAACAAACACATAGACACACAGACATATAGTGGTGCTTTTTCCAACATGTCGTCCATCCATGAACTCCACAGTATTGAAACATTCTCTCCAGCTATTTCAAGCCATCCAAGTCACTCAGGCTAACAACAATTAGGGCCCTGCAATTAGTCATCATAATACTGCAGCTCACTGGGCAACAATAATAAATGCGGTTATGGATGGGCTTACCCAAGTGAAGCTAACATTCACCAAGTGCTAATGATAGCAAGACAGTTCACATAATAACAAATTGTGCTCTGCCTTCATAATGAGACACATGACCTGAATGACACAAAGAAAGAGGCAAAAGGAGGAGGGAGAATCTGGGTGCTAACGGAGGATAACAATTGCAAGCATGGCCAGGATAACCACATGCAATTTGCTTAAACAAAGTCTGAGTCCAACATGAATTGGATGATATTAGTGTGATTTATGCACTTGTTTGTGCTACACACTTTTTCGCTGGAGGTGAAGGGTTGAACAGTTGGATGGAATTTTAAGGACTCTAATAGCCCAGGGAAGCGAAAAATCATTCTGCAGTGTTTCATACTTTAGAGAGGTGTGTGAAGGTCAAACTATCTCTCACACGCCCATGCATGGGTGCTCCTCCTATGTTTTGTTTTTTCCAGTGGATTGAAAATCATTTTATCTTTTGTCTCTTGTTCTACGGAGCAACTGCACCGTGTCCGTGTACAACTCATAGACACGTAACAAACTACTTTAATCTACAACTTGTCATAATATGCACACAAATATGCAAACAGCTGAGTTCAGACAGTAAAGGTAGAATCACACAGTTAAGCAGTTAAGGTTTACTTTACTTCAGTTAAAAGCCGATGCAGAACAATGCAGAGAAAGTTTTATCTGTATTTTGTGGAAAGGTAACATCAGTTAGTGTAGAAACACAGAATTTTGGCTTATGACGAGGATGTGAAAAGATAATTTAATTCTAAGCTTGCGATTATGGTAAACACACTATGGTTACGGTAGCGTTGGCGTTAGAAAACCACAACAAGTGATAACCCAAAGGTCCCATGGACACCCAGACTAAAGTCACTCCTCAGGTTACTCCACACAACCAATAGTAAGCCCATTAAAGGGCTACAGTTGTAACCCTGATGTAAATTACACTGTAATATCAGCAATTAAATAGACATAGCTTGCAACAAGAATTCCATCCATCCATTATCTATACACCGCTTAATCCTCATTAGGGTCGCGGGGGGGCTGGAGTCCATCCCAGCTGACTCAGGGTGAAGGCAGGGGACACCCTGGACAGGTCACCAGTCTATCACAGGGCTACACTTAGAGGCACACTCACATTCACACCTACGGACAATTTAGAATCACCAATTAACCTCAACATGTTTTTGGACTGTGTGGGAGGAAGCCGGAGAACCCGGAGAGAACCCACGCTGCACGGGGAGAACATGCAAACTCCACGCAGAAAGGTTCGCGTTCCGGTGCCCCCACCGGACGCGAACCGGCAACCTTCTTGCTGCGAGGCAACAGTGCTACCAACTGTGCCACCCTGCAGCACAACAATTCCAAGTTTTTAAAAATTTAATAAGGGTTTCCTAATAAAGGGAGAATAAATGATAGCAAAAGGTAGCGGGGACAGACACTTCATCAACAGCAATAGGAAAATTGGTTGCTTGATAGTTTCACCTAAATGTATCAGATCATCACAAAACAAAAGCACAAAGTTCAGCTGCATGAACAACAAGCATGCTTCCTCCTTGGCTAAAAACAGCCCGTCGTATCCTTCGTAACTGAGTCCCTTCTCTCTCCATTACTCTCCCTGTGGCGGCCGTGCAGTTCTCCCAAGGTGCACTAGTCTGTGGCTGCCTGGCCTCATTCCCATCACAGACTCCCCCTGGCTAAGGCTGCAGCCTCGACCCTGTATCCTTCACTACAGCAACTTAATTGATGCACTCCCAATGGCCTACTAAGAGGGCTGATGGACTTCAAATTGTGGTGTGCATGGAGGTCAATGCAGGGTCTCTAATGTGTATAAAGATGAGATACTTCCTTTATCCTTGTCTATGTATAGATCTTAATTCATATTTGAAAAAAATAAATCTTCTAACCTTCAATCAAAAACAGGTCATTTAAAAATGATCGGTAACTTTCAATATCGACTAAATGAGACACTTTATTCTGACAGTAGCTGTATCTTCCAGCCCTAATGAAACATATTGTTTATGAGTCCTCGTTGTGTGGTGGTACATTCATGAATGAATAATAAGAGTGAATGACCAAAACAACTCACTATTTTGCCAACAGCAACTTGTCAGAAGAATTTTTTTTTTACGAGATATCAGTTGATAGTCTCACCTTGGCCACCTGTATAACAACTGTTTGGCTTCGTCAGTGATACTGGGTGTGACCAGAAATTAAACAGCTATGCAACTTTCAACCACAGAGAGAAACACTACTTCAGTGCGTCGGATAAACCTGTTTGATTAGGTGTAAACATTGGCACTTTCAACCTGTTTGTCAGCTGGGACCTGGCATACTCTGGTTACCTGTACATCATAGGCTCTGTTATGTCAGCGTACTGCTAAACACACAGTGTGTGCCGGCAGCAGTACCTTCCACTGTGTTCGCTGATATTTATAGCTACCGTAGTGCTGCAGAAAAGTTACTGCTGATGTAGATGTGCTGACAGCCCCTCTCCCATAAGATAGAAGAACAGGTTGGAAACTGCAAACACACCAAAGAAATCGCCAGGACCCACAATGCACTGGGCCTGGCAGGCAGGAAGCAGATGGGTTGGCTGGCCTTACCGGATAGCAGGGGCCCAATAGTGGCACCGGTTGTTGTTTTTGATGAGCTATGCACATAAGAAACTAGAACATCTGGTCTGACCATGTGGCACCTCCATTTGTCCAAGGCCCCTTGAAGCAAACCCTCACACTGAAACACACACACACACATCTTCCACTGCCAGCTGCATCCACGCAAATGTGAGCTAAATCCAATGAATGATGCATGTTATTCACAGTGAGCTGGTGAGAGACTGGGGTTGGGGGGGGTCAGGGTTCGGTGGGTGGAGGGGCCTCCGCTTACCCATCATCCTTTTCTGTGACTTTGATTAAAAATCATCCTTCTCTTCCCCAAACAACTCATGAATATGCAGCAGGGTAATAAGCCCTGGCTCAAAGCAACTGATTTGTCAATTGTCTGCATTTCATCAAGATTGAGTAACACCTCAAGGGTGCTATAATCGAAAGCTGTAAAAAGAAGAGGGAGGAAAGAGCCTGTTCACCATTAGATTGCTGCGTTATCTTAATCATTAGGCACTTCGGGAGCTTAATTAACGACCTGACAAGAGCCGGGTAGAGGATTTGGAGTTGATTGGTTGTCGGAGGTGTTGAGCGAGTATACAGAATGCTAAGTCAGGGGAGGAATTCTAGAGAGAAAAGAGCGGCTGATTCGCTTTCAAAAACCAACTCAGCAGCAGCCATTAGACTGTTTTAATTAAGCGTAATTAGAGATGCGATTACAATGATGGGTTTGATAACCAGTATTAAATCATTCATCCATAAATGTTATGTTAAAATAGATGAGGGACAAAATGAGAGAGAAAGGAGCGGTGGAGTGGAGGTGGAGTGTGAGCAAGATGTAGGGAATAAATATGTGTGAGAGAAGAGTGTCAAAAAGGAAGAGGGAGGAAGCGAGGGAGTGAGAGAAACAGAGAAAAAGAGAGAGAAAGAGGGGGAAGGCTGGCAGGCTGCCACCAATTAGTTGGATGTGCTCAATTGCAGGAATTCTCTGGTGTCGTGACTCATGTTGACAGGTGTTCAGGGTGAATTATTTGTACTGGGGAGACAGAGTGTGCACACTAAACACACACACAGACACACACAGCCTCCTCATCCCATGGCCCTGCTCTGATATACTGTATATCCAGCTTGTTTATTGCCCGGGTCGGCAGGAGAAAATGAGATTGGACACTCTTTCCTCTTCCTCATTCTCTCCTCCTCTTCTTCCCTCTGCACACTGGCTGACTGGGTCATTTTTAAATGCCTTGTAAATTTGTCAGCCATATTAAGTGCCCATTAAAGGGCACCAAGCTGGAAGAGGAAGCAAGAAAGAGAGGCTCATATGGCAGTCCCTGACTGGCATTGCTCCCACATCCATCCAGCTTAATGGTGCCCGCCCACTGTGGTACTGGGGAGTCATAACTGTGATGTATTGTGGCACGGATGGACACAAGCTGGAGGAGGCAGATTAGCTACTGTAGGCCAGAATGTTTTGAGGTAACCTGGCTCAGACTGGCTGCTTGGCAGCTGTCATAATGTTGTGGCACTGTGATCTGTGGCCCTTTGTCAGAAGAATAACAGAGTTATCACTGAAGAATGAAGAATAATTTTAAGTAACTCACAGTTTCAAAAGTGCAACTGCCTGACATTGCAAATAATAACAAAAAAAAAGTTTTGAAAAAAAAGTTTCTACCCACCAACATGCAAAAACAAATCAACTCTGAGTCCTGTGCTCTTTGCCAGCAGGGGTGGACAGGCCATGTATACATCTGATCTCTCTCTCAGACAGATGAAGGGGATATAAAGTTGTGAACAAAGTACACATACACTTGAAAAGACCATGTATAACATGGTAGTCTTGAGTTTCCACTAACTCCTTGAACTCTTAATTTTCAGTGATGGAATTATTGAACCACATGTGTTGTGTCTTTGTCACAAAAACAAAACAAAACAAAACAATCATGCATTTTGGTTCTTTTGTAAGATATAGTCAAAATGTTCTGGAAATATGATGAAATCTCTTGGGTCAAAAATATACATACTGCAATTCTAATAGTTGGCTAGATGGCCATTTCTTTCCCACTACTGATGCATGTTTGGGGTCATTATCTTGTTTGAACACCCAACTGCAGAAGATCCAACCTTCTGGCTGATGATTTCGGCGGATGGTTTCTGCATGTGTGGTTCCCACCATGAAGCATGGAGGAGGAGGTGTGATGGTGCTTCGCTGGTGACACTGTTGGTGATTTATTCAAAATTCAAGGCACACTTAACCAGCATGGCTATCACAGCATTCTGCAGCTCCACGCCGTCCCATCTGGTTTGTGCTTACTGGGACCAACATTTGTTTTTCAACAAGAGAATGAGCCCAAACAGACCTCCAGGCTATGTGAGGGCTTTCTGACCAATCAGAAAAGTGATGGAGTGCTGCGTAGGGGACCTGGCCTCGACAATCACCCAACCTGAACCCAGTTGAGATGGCTTGGGATGAGTTGGACCACAGAGTGAAGTAAAAGCAGTCAACAAGTGTTCAGCATCTCTGGGAAGAAAAACCATCCAGGAGACGTCCTCATGAAGCTGATTTAGAGAATACCACGAGTGTGCAAAGCTGTCATCAAAGAAAAAAGGGAGCTACTTTGAAAAACATAAAATATAAAACATATTCTGAATTGTTTAACACTTCTCTTGTTTACAACATAATTCCATGTGTTCTTTCGTAGTTTTGATGTCTTCAGTATTTTTTCAGTTTTTACCCCTCTGCCATCAGACTCTTAAATTCTCAGGACACTTAACAACCCGTTTTTATGGTGCAATACATTTGTCTACGGTATAATATGTTTTATTTCTGCCGTGGCAGTGCAATACTGGTTTTTAGTATTTATTTATCTATTTTTTAGGCCCGTAGTGCTCATCACTTTGTTCTAAGTGCATTATAATTTCTTTTAATGTATTAATTGAATGACAATATCTATCTATCTATCTATCTATCTATCTATCTATCTATCTGTCTATCTGTCTATCTGTCTATCTATCTATCTATCTATCTAATCAACAATGTAGAAAATAAATAAAATAAATAAAAACCACTGAATGAGAAGGTGTGTCCAAACTTTATGATACTGATACTGTATATTTATATATCAGCAGTGCCCTCCTTCAGTTTGGTTGTAATTACAAAGAAGCCAGTGGCCTTAATCAATTCATTCAACTGCCATCACTCAGCTCAGCACAACATGTTCTGTCAAGACAGAAACCATTGATAAATCTTTAGCCTTAATCTAAAACAAAGAAGCCCAAATCCATTTTCTGATGGACAGGATAAAAAGCCACTCTGCTCAATCGATGAGAACGACAGAAATAAACTTGTGCATCAAAAGAATCCTGCGTAAAAAAAAGCCCTCTGACGCTCGTGTTGCCCTATACTAAGGAAGACTTCCCAGTGTGCTGGTGTTGGTCTGCTGTCTGTCACAGAAAAGAAACCAACACGTGATCTCAAGACTGGGAACATTCATGCGACTCCTCGTGAGTTTTCTGTAACACTTTGTTCTACGTACAGCGTCGAGGAAGTCAGAGCTCAACAGTAACAACAACAACAACATCTGTGCTATTAGAGACTGGACTCAGCTTTTTCTATAAACTTTCAAGGAAACATATAATTTGCATGTGAATTCTTCTGTAGATGTTTGACTGTGTATGAAGCAGACATGATGATTGATAAGGTCAGATTAAAAACTGCTAATCATATAAGTAAATTTTTCTTTTTTTAACCATTGCGCTCTTAATACAGCAGCTTTATTCGAACTTAACAGCTGCACATAAGAGCTTTTAAACTTTAAACTTCATACATTTCAACATGATAGAAGTGTACTAAGGTGTGACACTGTCCTATAATAAAGGACAATAGAATAGAATAGAATAGAATAGAATAGAATAGAATAGAATAGAATAGAATAGAATAGAAATATTTTGTTTTTCCACAAGGGGAAATTTAGTTGTTACAGCACAAAGATAAAATTATCACCACCATAAACACCGATAAATGAGCAAAAATAAACAATAAGGAAATGTACAATAAGTGTAATATGCCTAAGCAGAAGTAGTAGTTTTTCACCAAATCAAAGTGAAATTAATGTTGCTGATTGAATATTCTCTGTAATAAATACCAGTTATCAATTTCCCCTCCTTCTTTTATCCGTGAAAGTAAGATTTTTGATTTTCAGAGCATTACTCTCTCGCTTTTGATTTCAGGGGACTCTGACAGATATTTTTTTCCATATTTTCTGACCTTTTTGGAGACCAAAACACTAACCTGTCGAATCCCAAGACCGGCCAAAGGGTCAGAAAAAAATAGTGTCTTAAAAAAAGAAAAAAAGAAAAAAAGAAATGACCATTATTCATCAGACCAAAAAACTTTAAAAACAGAAAGTCCTCACACTATTCATCCGTGACGTGTGGTTCCATCAGAAAAATACAAAAATATGAGCTTGAAATCTTAACATTTCATTAAAATCACTTTACTGTACACAAAATAAACAGTTTGTTCCAGATTCTGTTAAAAACTAAATAAATAAATATAAATAAAAAAAATCAAAACTCTTCAGTGTAACCATGAAACCATTAGTGACTCCGCTACAACCAACAGTTACATGAAAAGTAGTGTAACTGGATTGAACTGGAGGCTGTATTTACACTGAGCAGATTTTTTAAAATTCATTTTCTATTTATTTAACCTCTATTTAACCAGGTGAGTCCCATTGAGATTGCAAGACCTCTTTTCCAAGGAAGCCTTGGCCAAGACGGCAGCAGCACCAAGTTACAGTTAGATAGGATAGGAGATAAGTACGGAAACAGATTCGAAATAGTAAGTGCTTGAAGTCTCTATAGTATGTAGAATAACTGCTTCCTCCACTGGAAAACTGGGGGGAAATTACAATAATTGTGTGCATACTGATTCCAGGTTTTTTGGTTTTTTTTTAAAGTAGGGTATCAAAGAAATGCAGCTTTTTTTTCTCATTTTTTTAATACCGTCTGACAATGTAATTGTGTTATACAGCACAAAAGACACTTTGGAGTTCTCTCTACTTCTAACAACGGTTCTGCTGTTTCCATAGAGATGCAGGACTTGATACTGTAGAGAAAAATAAGCCCACAGTGAGTAAAACTGTAGCAGGGGCAAAAAAATGACCAGAAATTGCTTTTGGTTCAGAGGGTTAATGAAGAACTTGTTAGCTGCAACAGATAGTAGCGCTGAAAACAGGGAAACCAGATAGAAAATACTGTTATTGTTTAATTCTAATGCAGTCTGCGTGTCCTTTCAGATGGTGTCGTGTTTCACATAACGCCTTTGACCTTATGTTTCACCTTCTTCAAACTATACAAATGTGGACATCTGGGGTTAAAGCAGACTTCCTCTAAATATGAACCATTTTGGTACGACCTGACAGTGTGTCTCTGTCTCTTTGCGCTGCATGTCTGTTCATTCATACAAGTTATTAGATGGCCTTTCTCTCTCCTCCTTCCTTGTCCTCTCCTCCCTACAGCTGCTTTAATGAAGTTGTATGGAGCTGCATTCTCCCTACGCTGAGACTGGATATGAAAGAGAGCCCTCAGAGCCATGGCGGCACCGGGCTTCTCTCCCTCCCACTAATGAGCTGAGCTTTCAATGCGCCCACTAATTAGTTCATCTATAACTCTAAGCACTCAATTACTCTCCACCAGCACCAGCACCACCACGGAGAGCCGAGAGAGGCGATAAGACTGACAAATGCCTTGGCAGTATGTTCAAGAGCTCACTCACTCACACACACTCACACAAAATGGCTTTGAGCTGTGAGGCCCAGGAGAAGTTTTTCTAAACTTCCCACGCTCAGACATGCTGTTCAGGCAGAGCGCATTGATCTTCACTTTCACCCTCTTTCTCCAGTGTTTCTCTCCGTCTCTCTCGCTCCCACTTCCTCAATGCGTGATTCATGGATTAACATAGATGTGCAGCCTGACAGATGTCCACAAGCAAGTGCATGACTGTGTGAATTTTGAGTGCAATATGGAAGAAATGGGGTCGTATTCGTGGTGCATTACAAAACCAGGGCCAAAATATCCGATTATATCCCATTCTGTACATTGGGACGTACATTTAAAGAAATTGTGCTCATTATTTTGTATTCTGCATTTCATTTTCTCCACTACTGACTCTCTGATGTGGTGTTGTATTATTTAACTCTATTAACCAGGATCGGTTCAAAAATGAAGGATACAGAAAAAGAATGTAAATAAACAGCACAATCATCTTATCATGTGTGAGAAGATGAAGACCAGTGTTGACTTATATTATAATAGCTCTCTGTGGATCGATACGATCAATGCTCCACCTCTTTGGCTTCTCTTTTCCTCATCTATATGTTGTGGTGAGAAAATGTGCAGTGAAGGCATATTTAAATTTACTTACACTACTCAGGCACATCCCGACTTAACAGTTCTCCCAGACTGCATGTTTTCCTCACTGACTACAGGCTCTATAGCATCAGGACGAGTTACAACAACAACAGTGACCAAACCATTGTTCACATCACCAGATTTCAACAAACTTGTCGATGTGAATAAAGCTACTCATTTTTGCCTGTCTTGCTTTTTCACACCAAGGAATCAAAGACAATTGTGTGTTGACCGACTATTAAAGCTTACAGCGAAATGTACGGACGATTTATGACAAAATGTTTCATTTCAGCTGAGATCAATAAGTGCTTAGCATTTCTAATTATCTACTTTTAATAAAGAAAAATGTTTAACGTGATGGAATTTAGTCACTTAGGTGGTTAAGTAATTCAACACAACAATACAAAAAACACACACAAATAAAAAAATGTACACATGAGCACATGAACTTCATGTGTTTTTTTATTGTTGTGTTACATTCAATTATCCATGTACTTTAATAAATACACGAAGTGGTTCAATTCCATCAAGTTAAACATTTTCCTTTTTTAAAAGTAGACGATTAAAATGATCAGTACTTATCAATCTCAAATGAAATGAAACATTTTATCATAATACATGTTTTAGCTATACTGCCCAGCTCTACTCTGAACAAAGCTGATAGATACTCAGCCGCCTCATGGCATTGCTTATCAAGTTATTGTGACTATTGTGTTAACAAATCATTGCATGCTCGTACACACACAGTAGACACAACATTAGCATTATTTTGGGTGGCGTTTCTTGACGCATGATGAATCTAAAGCCACAATCCACTCGTCTCTTAGCTCTGTTTTGGTCTCCACCATCTCTACCAGATCTTTAGATGCTATCTGGTAGATTTTTTTTTTTCAATAACTAGTTTAACATTTTCTGTCTGCTTCAAAAAGGAAAATCTAATAAATCTCATGTGTGCAAAAACCGCAAGATGCACTTATCAAAATTCAACAATACAGTAAATATGCAGACAGCTGACCTAAACAATGAGCTGTAAAAAACAGACAAACAAACAAACAAACAAACAAACAAACAATCCTGGCACCTAAATGTTACAGAATAATCACTCTCTTCTAATTCCACATAGTAATTAGAGACCTGGGAACATGTTCATCTCTGTACTTTTACTGTTGGCATAAGAGCTTAAAAACAAGAAAAATGATATATCTGCTTTAACACGATTACATGAACATATTTGCACTTCCCTTTTGAATATTTACTCTGTTGTTGTTATGTTTGTGTTCTTACATGTATTACAAAAGTCTTTTTTTAATTTTTATTTTATTAAGATCAATAATGAGCCGCTGCTTCTGTCCTACAGGCACACTCAGTACTAACACTGTGAGCATGAAGAATATCATGATTTATTCAGGTGCTGTCATGTTCAGATCAGAGTTATGTAGTCACAACAGGACAATGTCATGCCCTTCTGAAGAAATCCCTTATTAGAGATACTGAGCTTTACAAGATGTGGCTCTTCAAGAAAAAGAGGAGAAAACCAGCAAATGTATCTGATTACTGCCTCCTCCTCTTATGATGTTAAACCTAAAGCCAAAGACCAACAGTTGTCCAGTGAGAACTTTTGTTCAAGCTTCCCTAAATCTATGCAAATACATAACAGGCAGAATGACCGCCTCATTTGCACAACCTGCCGCCTTCCTGCTGATACATTCACACTCTTTTCAACAACACAACTCACACAGACACACACCATGAACTCTATAGTGACATGCAAATGAATGTCAGGGTCAACACTCGGTCAAGCATTTTACTAACCTAATAACTTTCCACTGTATTCAAATATTAATACAGCGCCTATAAAAGGATCCACCCCTCTGCACCCCTTTTAATTGTCAATTTATTTTAGCGTTTTGGACTAGAATTTACAGAAACAAATTGTGTTTAATGTCAAAGTAGAACAGGTTTCTCCAAAATATATATATATTTTAAATATATAAAATGTAAAATAAATGATTGCAAAAGTATTTAGTCCATTTAAGGTAGCTAAATGAATTCAACACAAGTGCAGCCAGTTGGATCCACTGTCACTTTGACATGAAGAAGTCTTTTTTGTAAATTCCTCTCAAAAAAAGACAAATTAAATGCACCAAGACTCAAAGCAATAAAAGTGGACAACTTCCAAGTGTGATAAATACTGTAAATATGAATGTCCTGTAATACTAATAGACAACATTTTACTATCTCAACATAAGAAGCAGAAGTTCCTAAATCATTTGACTGCCACCTGATCTGCTCTGGTGCATATATGACAACCAGTTACAAAAGATAAATTGAGGTGTGTGAAGGAAATATGACAATCAATATTCAAATTCAAACACTGATGTGACGCTCCCATGCAAACAGATGCAAATATCTACACATACGCTTCTCACACCTGAAAAAACAACCACCTTTATCTACTTTCTCCTCTGACTGGACTCCAGCCAGCAGAAGCTAAATAGAGAGATCAGCTAAAGGCTCTGCAGAGCCTCCATAACGGAGGTGCAGCTCCATTACTTCATGTCTCATGGGCCAGAAACGAAGACTCAGCAGGTCAGTGCTGTGGTTGGCTGACTGAGAAGTCAATTACTTGTGTTTAATGGACACAGATATAAAGTGGTACAGTTGCGTTGAAACTTATGTGTAGGGATGTTTAACTTAAAGAGGTACCCACAGATTGTAAGCAGTGATGTGTAATAAAGATCAGAGGAAAGCTGGAGTAGTAGTTTGTCTCAGACCTGCACCAACTGTTGTTCTGAGGTTGCATTTTCAAGAGATTCCTGCTACTTTATGGCTTTAGCTGTGTTTGTTGCAAAAATAAAATTAAAAAAGCAAATGTAAATTAGCGACTCAATACACAAGGCTAACTTTGCTGCTGAATTTATTAATTTCTAAAAAGCGAAAAACAAATAAAGATTAAGCCAAAAATTACTGAAGAGAATCTAACTGAAGAAACAGAATTTTTAAAATGTTTGTCAACTTAAAAACTTGTTTTCATGAATATGGAAATTAAGTACATAACCCACAAAAATGACTTTAAAAGAATTATGAAAAACTGATTAATGTTTTACTGATTATTAAACCTGAAGACTTGTGTTTCTGCTAACAATCATTAAAAACACCTTTGACTGAGGAGGAAAATCTAGTTCTGTTCACTCAGTTTAGTTTGTGGGTTGAACTTCATTAGAATTTGTCAAAACTCAAAGAGATTCATGCAAACTGTTGTGTTTGCATGAATCTACAGCAACTTGGGAAAAAAACAAACAAAAAAACATAATTCTTTTGAGTGCACCTCAAGTGGGCGTAAAAACTTTTTGGCAGTCTTGGGAAAATGTTTTTCTTCCCCAAATTTGGCAATTTTCATGAACTTTTTCTAATGAGACATTTCAAAAAATATGTTGTGGCAATAAAGCTATTCAAACAAACGGTCAATTAAACGCATTACCAGATTATTTTCAAAGTCATTTGACAAACAAGAAACATCTCATCTTTTGGGTTTAGACAAAATATGTAATTTAAAGGCATCATTTGAGTTGTTGTGATGCACATCTTCTACTATTATCTTCCATTCTGTAAACTCAGTATTTTGTCATTTAATGAGAAAAAAAAAATCACTGCAGCTGCAGAAGTAGCTGAATGACTTCTGAACCAAACAGGAACATTTTCTGAATCCAACACAGCCAGCAGATCACACATACAGTGACTCACTGCTCAGAGATTTGTTGAAAGAGTTTTCTTTTTGAAACTGTTGCTGCATCTCTGTCACTTAACTGACAGGCCAGATGCTGCAGACGCTGTCAGTGTGTCATGTACATCAATCTGTTAACAGACTGTTTCATGGCTAAATGTTGCCTCTGAAAGTAGAAGTCAAATGCACAATACGGTTCTTTCACATCCAACCTGTTTGATGCAGTTCAAACGTATTCTTTAGGTCGGTGTGGACGATGGATGTGCTAAAGACAACGGGATGCATTGTTCAAAGATGATCTATTCAGTCCTATGAAAGCCTCTGTGGGCTTCCTCGTGCTTTTGATTTTCATACAGCTTTAAGTTCTAGACTTTCCAAATGCTGCTGGACTGAAAGGATTTGATGGCGATCCTCTTGAGGACACATTTTTACTGCTGTCGTTTGATCTCTGCTGTGGACCAAACACACTGTGATCATTTAAAAGTAGTTCAGTAACCATGGAAACACACGAGTGTATCACCACACGATAGTAGAGACTTTACCTGATACACAGGAGATGAAATTAGGTGTTACGACTGCGGTCACATCAATGTGTGGCTTTTCCTGTGCGCTGTGTGCTTCCTCGTTGTGTGCCGATTTAGTATTCAAATAGGGCTGAAGACAGGATTGGCTGATCTACGGTCGAACGCAGGACTTAAGGTGGAAGGATGATGTTGGCGGAAGTGGGGCAGAGGGTCAGACTGACCGGCCATCCTTCACTGCACCCCAACCAGCATACACAGATCAAACACAGCGTTCTTTGTTAAGCAAAAACAAGTAGTGTGTTAGATGTATGGAGTGAGTTTAACCCATGTTCTCCTGGTTAAGTTGGAGAGGGAGGTAAGACTGTGTAATTTTGCTCCTTTTATTTGGTTTGGTACGTCGGACTCCCAAAAGAATAGTGTGGATTTGTTTGGTATTTGGTGTCGAACTCGCTCTTAATTTAATTCATACATCACCTCTGATTTGTTTTTGTTAACCACAACCTTTGTCACCAAATCACATTTACTGTAAATAAATTATTTCTCTGAGAAAACTTTTTGTGTGGCTGCATGTGAAGGATGGCACTTCATGTTGTGTTCAAGTAACTCCCGAGCCGGGCATTATTAAAATAGGTGTGTTGTGTTCAACCCCGCGCACAAAACTTTAATATTTACTAAAGTTAATAGATCTAGGGAAATGATCTTATTGCATTTTTTCTGGCAGATACTGTGATTTGATTTGAGATATTTGTTTTTTAAAGTCAAGCTTTGGTCCAAAAATCATTGTGTGACAGATTTGAAATAGGTGATGAAGGATTACCACGTAAGACCATTCAAACCATCACTACAACACATGGAGGACGACATAAAAACCACTGACACAACAGTTTAAACCCTGTTAAGATGAGTTGCAACATGTTTGAGGTGTTGCTCTGAACCCGAAAACCTGCCGGTGGGTTTGAAAGACATGTTATCTGTTAATATATCTCCAACTGACACCATTTATCGGAGACAGAAACATTGCAAACAGAGAGAGTCCTCTGTTATTCAACTTTCTAACAGTCATGTGTGACATAACCAAACCTGAGCTCAAACTAAATACATTTTTCAAAACCACTTCTCATTTTAAAAAATGACCCTTAGCACAAAACAGATTCTGAAAAATACAAAACATGATGTAGTCCTTAACACAACCATAAAGCCATTTATGACTCTGCTGTGACCAAACGTGTTGTGACAAAAATCCAGGGACTTCTCAGCTGAACTGCAGACAGTGTTTTTTGCACAAAGCAGTGACGAAGCAAGTATGGAATTAAAAATGGAAGTAGAAAAATGTCAACATGTAGAGTCACCTTTTTTTCCTGCTAACACCTGTAGGAATTTTCCCATTAGTAAAATGGGAGTTCTGACTCCATTTCTTAAAGTATTCAGTGCCCTAAACTGCACAAATGTACAAAGTCCCGTGCTTTTCTAAAAAAAAAAAAAAGGTTTACACATCACCTGGCTACAGTGAAGTCTCACAGCTTTTCTGTCAACAACAAAACCAGAACAAACAACAGATTGGAGACGACGAGAAGAAGAAATACATTCAGTCAAATCCAGTGTCGTCATTCTACTTGTATTTCCAAATGCAGACTTGTAATTCATCAATTCTTCTTGTTCCTGAACTTCTCTTTACACAAAACACAGGAATGTGAGCGTGTGCACGAACACACAGTCCACAGCTGAACAACCTACATTATGTACATTTCCAGAAAAACAGGCGTCTGTAACGTTCTACTTCATACAGAATGTGTTTTGCATTTTACACACACTGAAGGAATCCTGTGATCAGTCGTTGTGTAGAAGCTACTCTACCTCAGCAACGTGAGCCACTTCCAGTTCCACGGTGGAATATGTTCTACATGTTGATTCAAGGTTTGTTTCCATTTAAAAAAAAAGCATACTTACTGACATGCATGTCTTTGTTTGTTTTTTTTTTTTTTTCTGTCTTTGTTCGTGGCTGGCAGTTCTTTCTGCTTTTTCTTTTTTTTTAGTGTTGTTTTTTTTTTTTTCAGGTGGGTGCCTTTCTTTTGCTTTCAGTAAAAAAAAAAAAGCGAGGCCACAGTGAGTAAAAATGTGACAGGAGCAAAAAGTGGTCTAAAGAATGTATAAAGTATGTCAGGTGAACCGCATAGTATGCAACGGCCAATAGGCAAGCATAAATAACCACCGAAAGTTTCAATTTGCTCTGATGAAATGAAACTAAATTGCAGCATTAGTCTAGTTATGTAATAGCCACACCTTGTATAGCACAGACTGCAGCCTCTGGTTTGGTTGTTGTTTCAAATTGTGATTTCAGTTTGAAATCAATGACTGAAGAAATGACTCAAGATTCTAGTTGTCAGGACAATAACCAGAATGCTTCAGTGAGTTATTGTTACGTGTGATTTCATGTTTACAACTCCAGGTTCATTTGTCAGACACTGTTCTGCATTTAAAATAATCACCAGTCAACTGTCTTAAACTTTACACAGCCGGTCTGTTTTTTTAATATTTTAATTTTAATATCTTTCATGTTAGTTCGTCTGCAGAGTTCAACAAATGCAGCTCACTGTTCACATTAAAGGTTATCAAATCCACGGCAAACACATCGCACCGTAGTTTTAACACTAATGGTAGCATTTCGGTTTCATGGCTAGCATAAAAATACAGTTTACCATTGTATTTTTGGCCATTATAAGCGTAGCATGAAAATGCGATAAAGGCATCTCCCTTGTCCAGACGGGAGAAAAACAGACTGCAGAGTAATATTACAAAGAAAAAAAGGCTTTGATGTGTCCTGCTGTTGGAAGCCTCAGTACCCATGTGAAATAAGTTGGATGTGTGTTACATTAGGATACCAGAACTTGAGGTGTATCAGCCGTAACAAGGGAACAAATTGGTTCCTGTGGTTCTTCAGCATGCGGGTTATTTTCACTACCCACAGCCTGCTTACTACTGGCTTGTTTTTTTTTTTTACAATCTAACTATAGACAGAAAGTGTACGTGAGTGTGTGTGCGTGAGATCGGTGTTACAGTGAGAGTGTGATTATTCCTGTGACACACACACACACACACACACACACAATCTACATGGTGTAATAGGCTACGGGGGTGGTGTTCATAGTCTTAAGCAGAATGGATGCAAAATCCACATTACACAACACATTCCCATTCCAGAATAGAGATCCATCAAGCCCTTGCACTAAGCATCTGTACATAAACCTCAATTATGCTAATGCTAATCCCTGGGACATTGACGTGAGTAGGCAAGGAGGCTAACAGCTAAAGACTTTGATGTGTGGTGCCATTTGGCAGGGCCTCCTGAAAGACTAGAATTGGACCCCAAACTCAACCAGGGCTTAAGGAGGAAAAACCAGCCCGGCCTTGTCTGTTCCTCTACTGATTACAAGGGCTTAGGGGGCTTCTTTTATTTGCCTCTTTGGTATGGACCCAATCATGGGTGTCAGTTCTCTCCACTGCTGCTTGGCAGTCCTTCTGCATTCATTTTTTGTTCTTACTCACCCCTCTGCTGTGCCAGACTTCTGCTTTGTTTTGTTTTTCATTTTCATCTCGTGCTTGCCGTCCATGTGTACATTTACATCTGACACTTGGGTTTTTTTATGACAAAAGGCACATTATTGTACTGTACCATGTAGGACATTTTATTGTGAGGGATTAATAGTTTTCTTCAATATAACATCAGCCATTGTGGTGTTAATCCCTATTCAATCCTCTTCTTATTGCTGAGATCTGAAATAAGAAAAGTAATTTCCACCATCCTACCTGTGGTGGGTTTTAATCAAAGAGAGAGGTGATCAACAGAAAAACAAGAACCTGTTTCCTAAAAAAAAAAACCTTGGCTTTGTAGACTCATTGCCTGTTTGCATAATGTGTGATTACAAGTTGCTTTTTGGAAATTGAGCATGTAGCTCTAATCTGTTCCCTAAAAAAAAAAAACAACACAAGAGATCAGAAATTTCCTGGCAAACAGAAACATTGTTAGCAGTGATTTAGTTCCATTAACAGCAAGTGTTTTTTGAAGTACTTTGCCCTCTTTCTTACTCTTATGTTCTAATTTCTCTGAGCTTTCAGGAAAAACCCTGCCACAAGAGAAGGATTAAAGCTTATTTTCAGTGAATGAGTCAACACATGAAAATGGGGGGAAAAAAAACACTGCAGACAGTTTGTGTAACAAAAGAGATTATGAACATTTAAGAGGGATTTGGGGAAATAATTGGGGCTTGTTCTAATTTTAGGGGCAAGGAGTGTAAAATGGTGGCATAACCTTTTAGGCTTGGATCAGGAAAGCCAGAAGGAGGCAAACACTCAGTTTTTCTTTCTTTGATTTCCCAACAAGTGATATGTGAAGGAAAAGCCAACTGGGAGACCTTCAGTCCCAACGCTGCTACAGCAGAATCCATCCCAAGTGTGTGCTGATGGGCAACTTGTAATTTACTTTAATGATAACAAGCAATGATATAAAATGCATCCTGTGCAGATGGATTCATTGATAATATTGATGACCACAACAATCAATAGCTCACGTAAAAGGAAATCTTTTTTTTTTCCAAATGCACAAAAGTAGCTACTGTTCAGCTGTTGAGTACTCTGCTTATACTAGGACTACACTTATATAGACAATGCACACACTGTTTGACAAGCTAAGTGGTTTTCTTGGAGCATTTCCTCACACTGAGAACATGAGAGTGAACTTAAGGCCAGGGAATACTTGAACTTACTCAAACAAAGTGACCGCATCCAAAAACAAAAGTGTTTTCCCACAACGAGAAGAGGACAACATTATAGAGAGCTGCACATACAAAAAATAATTTAGCAGACAACTGCTATGAAATTGACTATAAAAAACGCCTAAGAAGGTGTATTTCTAGAGAAAACGCCATCGCTGGACTCTGTTTATTCCTTTTAAACACTCAATGTGCCAACTGTACATCTACTTATGTCTAAATAGCCTGTGTCACATTGATAAATGTAAATAAAAAATACACATAAAACTTGACGTGTACAGTTTCACATTTTCAAGATTCCTTAAAACTACCCACACTGGTAGATCTAAAATCCATCTCAGTGGATACGGGACAAATATGACCCGAAACAGCCTCAATGTACAAACATTTGTAGTACCTGTAGTAAATGTACAACATTTTAAAACACTTGAATTTTTGTGTATTTTGGGTCACTTTAGGAAAAATCATCAACTTTCAGGCTAAAAGAATGGCTTTGGGTATTTCTACAGCTGTCAAATGACAGAACATTAACCCCAACAGTATGTAAGTGTTAACTGATCAGTTGTTTGGTCTCTAAAATACCATAAAATATTGATCAGTGTTTACTACAACAAAAGATGACATCCTCAAATGTCTTGTTTTGTCCACAGATATTCAGTTTAGTGTCATAGACGACTAAAGAAACCAGAAAATATTCAGATATAAGAAGCTGAAATCAGGAATTTTGGCTTGTCTGTCTAAAAAAATGACTCAAACAATTAAGCGATTATCAAAATTTACTAGTTGACGTCTAATAAAATATTTGATCGTTGGATAATAGGCTTTGTTCTTAAGTTAAGCTCCAAAACAGGCAAATCATGACTGCAAGTACACCGTCGCCTAAACTGATGATTTAAAAACAAAACAAAACAACAAAAAAAACAATTAGTACTACAAACATGGCTTCCAAATCCTCCAGCAACCCACTTTATATATTGTAGGGTGAATAACAAAACAACCAGTGGTCTGACCCAATGCATAACAAACAGGTAGTCAGATCAATAGTCCCTCTGTCTGGGGTCTAATCCTCCTCCAGCGCAACAAGACAAGATACTGAATTAAAGCAAAAGACTTCAGAATCAGTACTTAGAGCTTTAGTGAACTGGTTTGACTCCATCTCTACATCTCTGCTGCTTTTGTACTGAAATCCAGTCTGTTCTCTAGAAGGGAAACTAAAGTCACTGACTGTCCTTGTGTGGATACGCTGGTTTATTCAGCTCAGGGAACTGTAAGTAAGACAAGTCAAAGATTATCATGATCTCTACAGAAAATGTACGTTTACATACGGATTTATTTGTGCGTGCGAAGGGCTAAACGTGAATATGTGTGACAGCTCGGAGGATGGAGGTGGATGTAATGAGAGAAGACATTTGTGACAGTGGAAGACCTCAGCACATCTCTGTTCACCAGCAGCAGCAGCAGCAGCAGCAGCAGCAGCGTGTGACTGACTGTCTAATTGGCTGATTGACGGTCTGTCTGTCTGATTCTCCATCTAATTGGTTGGCTGGCTTATGCTCAGCTTCCCGATGCGTTGACAAACAATTATCCTCGATGACAGTGTCACATTTGTCTAATTAATTAGATGTGTTTGCTACAACAGCAGGTAGTTAGTGGTGACAAGACGGAGAGTTTGGGGCTGTGTGTGCGAGCGCGATAAATACCTCCGTAATTGTTCTCTGTAGGAAAAAGAATAATAGGAAGAGGAGAGGTGAAACTTTCTCGCACAGCAAAGCGATTGTTCTTTAGCTCTTTAGCGGCTCTTTTGAAGACAGACATCAGAGTAACAGAACAACTGCTTAAAGCATCTGAACTGTTTCATCCTTGGTGTTGGAAGGTAGGAACAAAAAAAAAAAAGAAAGAAAAAAGAAAAAAAAACTCAGACAGAGGAACTCAGCCAGTCAGCTGCTGTTGGCTCAGTGAAGCAGTGAATCAATGCAGTCAGGCAGGCAGACAAGGCAAGCAGCAGGTAGCTCTGATGTCAGCGGCGCTCTCCTGACACTTATCTGCCCGGACAACCACTTTCAAACTCTCGCTTCCATCCACTCTCATGATCAGTTTCTCAGACGCCTATCGTCCTCCTCCTTTCTTTAGATGTGTCTTCAAGCTACACAAATCTCACACATCTGTCTCATCTCCAATCGCCTCATAAGCATCTCTTTACGCCCTGCTTTGTGTCACTTCAGTCGGCAGCAGGCTGCAGGAAAACATGGAGAGGAGCGTTGTGTGTGTGTGTGTGTGTGCGCGCATGTGTGTGTGTGTGTGTGTGTGTGTGTGTGTGCGTCAAGTGGGCCTTGTATAGCAGTCCCAGCAGCAACAAGCTTTCATTAGAGTGGGCAGAAAAGAACCCTTGTGGCTCGGTTCCATCAAATTGTAATCCCCAGCACATTATTACCATGGCAGGGTCACCTCTCCACTACTGCTCCAGGGCAGGAGCAGGTGGAGCGCACACACACAACACACACATACAAACACAACACACACACAAGTACACACACACACACACACACACTCCTTTCATTTGCTACTATTTCCACTGTTGTGCGAGTGTTTTCCTTGACAGTCCTTATATTACCTGGCCAGCCCCCCATAATGAATCCATCTGAGGAGGCCAGGCCGAGGTGGATGTCATGCATAATTCATTATCCCAACCCAAACAGCCTACACCCCCTCCCCCCACCACACCCCTGACTCTCCCTCATTCTTGTCATCCCCTCCTGGTCAGGCTTCTGTATTGGCCCCCATTATGCAACCCTGAAGATTACAGTGTTGCAGAAGATCGTATGAGTCTATATATCTATATAGTGTTGGCTCCCTGTGGAGAAGAAGGAGGATATGTGCAAAATATTGGTTGAGGAGGCAACATCCTTGGAACCCAGAGCATCTCCTGCAGCTGAGATGAACAGCATTGATGAAACTGGTAGATCAGATGAGGAGTTTTTTGTGTTTGTGAACAAAAATAGAGCCGATAAAAACACAGCTGAAGAAGAGAGACAACGGTTCCTTGATGACACTGTGAAGACCATGGACTCCCTCCATGCATTCCCCTTGGTTAAGCAGCTCTTCATGAAGTACAATACTACACTGCCTTCTAGTGCTCCGGTTGAACGTCTGCTCAGTTATGGAGGAAACACGCTTAACTCATCTTGGGGCAAAATGTAAGGGGCAGGTCTTCCTCCTTTGTTATAATTGAGGGTTTTGACAAGAGCTTGGTTTTGATTAAATGAAGGCCTCATTTGGAATCAGTAGGTGTACTGCCTGGATTTGCTTTATGGTTTTGAATAACTATTTTATTATTTTAAACTGAGTATATGGACACTTGGTTTGTTCAAACAACACACTGGATGTGTGCACAGTACCCTCTCTGTTTAATCTGTACAATGAACATACTTTCTGTTTGTTTTAAAAAATGAGCACATTTGACATTTTCTTCAAAAGAAACATATTTTCTGTCAACTTTCTGTTTTGTAGTCGACACTTGGATAATTTGGAAGCATTATTTATCTGTATTTGTTTTGTGGTTTTGATTGTCTTTTTTCCCTTTTTTTTTTATTCTTTTTTTTTTTTACAAATCCTGTGGGTTCTCTTAGAGTTCAACATTTTCTCAGTTATACTACAAGAGCGTTTTGTGTATGTCGTGTAAAGGATCTGTCAACACACTGAGCAGATCACACACCTTCTCTCTTTTCTTTATTTGCCTGTTTGCTATTGGGGTAATCCAAAAGTAACTCAAAGTAATCCAGTACATTACTTTTCTATTTTAGTACTTAGAGAAAGTTACTAATAAATTTTTCAACAGGTAGATTGTAATTGTACCGGATTACATTTTTTAAAGTAACCTTCCCAACCCTGTATTTGAATATGTGTGTGTGTGTGTGTGTGTGTGTGTGTGTGTGTGTGTCTGTGTGCGCGTGTGTGTGCGTGCGTGCTTGTGTGTCGTATGTTTCTCCTCTCTGCGGTTTCTAGGGAAACCACCATTAGGGTATTGGTCAGCCTGTGTGTGGGTGGAGATGAGACGTATTCATCCCCACTGATGGACATCCCTTCTAATGTGGGCATCAATACCACAACGCTCCCTTGTAGAGTGACTTTAACACTCATCTTAAAGCTCCGGACAAGACCTTTGATTATGGGCACGATGTTTCAGGTTAGACAGGAATTCACAGAGCACACTTCTGCATACCTTTGTAATAATTCTATTTGAAGGGCTCATTGAGATGTACTGACGATGGTTTGGCTTATTGACCTATAACTGCGTCAATGCAGACCAGTTAGAGCCCACATTAATGCAGCTACAGGTGTGGCCAATGAGCAGATGAAGGAATTATAAATAGGATGCTTGAAATTTAGGAGCAGAGCTACTTGTGGTGATTAACAGCAATCACCTTGTAAATTCCCTAAAGCTGTGACCCGTAGAACTGGAGGCTTTGCAAGCTATGTTACCTTTTAAAAAAATCATAAAAATAACAGTATTTATTGTAGCAAGATTAGACTTAGACTACTTATCCATGATGTGCATTTCTGTCTGAAAACGTTAACAAAATCTTTATCTTAACAAAATCTCAAGCTTAAAATCATAATTTTCATCAAATACTTATTTTACATGTCTCCTTTAAAAATTCACCTAAAAGAAACCATTTGCTCAAACCAGATTCTGTAAACACAATAAATAAATAATCTAAAATTTCTCTGTTTTTTGGTGCAACCATGAAGCCATTTGGGACTCAGCTGTGACCAACAGTCACCTGATAAAAATTCAGGAACCTTTTAGGTGAACTGTGCTGAACCACAGGTCTTTGTTCATACAGAGCAGGAGATGGGAATTTTATTTATTTTTTGGTAAAATAAATAATCAAAAAAATTCAACGTTTGTTTTGTCTTTTTTTTTTTTTTTTTTTAGGATTTATGGCATTATAACTGTGCCATACTGCACAAAATAAAACATTTGCCAGTTCTTTCTACTTCTATCCACAGTTGGGCTGTTTCCTTAGAGGTGCAGGACTTAACATTGCAGTAAAAACTGAGCCCATAAACGTGACTGGAGCAAAAAACGCCATGAAGCTGCTTTGAGTTCAGTGGGTTAATGCCAAAGAACTGATAAGCTGCAAACATCTTCACTCTTGATTTATGGCCTTCAAAAGCCTCCCAAACACAAACACAAACACCACTGACTCACAATTTTATCTGTTCAACGTGCACTGAAACATTTCCCATCATGCCAAAACTAGCCCTGCAGTACTATTTGCTGTTGAATGCTCATTCGCACCATAAAAGCCTGTTATTATTAAACCACCTCTTCACATTTAACATATAAATACTCAAGTCACACTGATTCTTTACAGAATTAAGAAGAATCACTGCTGTTCATTAATACGCCCATTTAATCTGCAAACATTTAACAAGCACTGCAACGAGTGACACATGCAGTGTATCTGCGCATATACTGGGGACAGCAGGGAGCATTTCATCATGTCATTAGAAGTCTAGCGAGCTGAAATGACTTTTTCTGCACCTAGGAGCATGGCTGTTTCAGATCAATGCCCACGGCAGTTCTTAAATCAATGAGTGATGTAGTAACTAGGGGACTCATCTGTGAAACCGACCACTGGGAGACGGAGAGAGAGAATGAGACAGGGATTGTCAAACACAAGGAGGGGAAAGATAGAGAGATAAAACCAATACTAAAAGTGATAGGAATAGACAAAATGGGAGAGTGAAAAGACAGACAGTGGGTCGGTTTTTTGAATGCATATAAATGTGTACATGTTTACGAGAAAATGAGACAGAGGCTCATCTAAAAGCGCTGACCGCTCTAAGTGCATTTTGCTCCAATTCAAATATAATTGTGCTGAAATAATTGCTTATTTGATGAGGCAGGTAAACCTCTGCAGCATGACCAACCTCCATCTCTTTCTCTCCATGTCTGCCATGTATTTGCACAAAGTGTGTGTGCATGTGTGTGTGTGTGTGTGTGTATGTGTGTGTGCATTCGGGGTGGGGGAGCGAAGTAATGGGCAGGAGGTGGAGCATGAAAAAGGTTAGGGAGAAAAATCACATCACCAGAGAGAGAAGCGATGAGAGTGTGCCTGGCTCCCAAGGCCAGATGTATTTACCTGGGTAATGATAGTCATCTGGACTGACAGGGTGTGTGTGTATGTATGTACTGTATATGTGTGTGTATGTGTGTGTGTGTTGTGCAGGATGCTGTAGAGGCTCTGTTTCTGTTTGACTGGCTGGCTGAGGGGGTAGCTTGGCGATTTATTTGCTGGCAGAAAACAATGCTCTCCCTTGTTCTCCTTTTCCTCTTTGTTTGTCTTTTCGTTTTGTTACCCATGTGCTTCTCCAGCACACTCGCTTCCATCATATCTCTGCTCATGCTCCAAAAGTGTCCGTTATTAATTAATAGAAAGCGCGTTGCACACACATGATTGAGCTCCATAGGCGCTGGAGCGTGATCCAATCCCCTGCACACATTCATACATGTTCGTACACTCGGCTGCCTGTTGCCTTCCTCACACCTCCTCTTCTCCGTCTATCTCCTCCAGACAGTTCACTACTCCGGCAGGCATAAAGCAAAGAGTAGACCCATTTGTTCTTTGTTGTGTTTAAATAGTTGGCACATTAGCCTCCCTCCAGCACAAGAGGACAGAAGGCGAGCTGATGTAAATACTACATTTTGCCTCTTTGTCCACAGTTTCTTGGTCACGATCTCGCTGTTTGCCTGCTTTTCTGTATTTCTTCCAAACACTTTTCCATCAAACTGTAGTGGATGAGATTGTATTCGCAGAGAAAAATGTGTGTTTGTGTAAGTGCATGGACATTTAATTTGTCTCTTCAAGGAGGGAAAGGGTGTGACACTTGACTGCTCTTATCGAGGGTTGCCAGATGTGAGCCCTGAGGTTAAAGAGGGGTCCCGCATGCACACACAAACAAACGCATGCATAAAAAACATATACACAGTCTCTTCTCGAGTCTCCCTCCTCCCGTCTGAAAAGAGTAGGAAGCAAAAAGGAATGGGTGCTTAGATATGGATTGCTGGGATTGAATTAAAAACATTAGCTTGAGGCTGTACGGGTGAATTCTGATGATGAGGCCACCGGGGGAAAATGGAGAAAATGGGCTTTTGCTGCCAGGGCCTTGAAAATCCCTTACTAATGGAATGAGAAAAGGCAGAGAAAGATAGCAGGAGCGAGGGAGGGGAAGAAGGGATATCACACAGATGAGTGTGGGTGAATGGTTGCAAAGACAATGCGTTCTGTTTGTGTGCGTGAGTGTGTGTTCATGTGAGAGCAAAATGGGCTGAAACAAATGGAGCAGAGCCAGAAGGCCTCCAATGAAACATTATTACAAGTAGCTCCAGAACTATTATGCTGGAGGCGTAACTAGCAATGCATGGGGGGGGGGTTAGGCGGGCGGGGGGCAGAGCAGATTATTTCCAAAGAGCACACAAGTCATACAGACATACATACCGCTTACACTTGGACACAATAGGAGCATAAAAGTCTGATGTGGGTCAGTGGTTTCAACACTGGACGTCACGCCGTGTTTGGTTTGTTATGATTTGGACTTTGCCGTTATATTCTAAAGATGTGTTTATTGAGTATGTTTTAACTCTTGGTGCTCTGCATGAAAACAAATGTACCAAGGTTTGTCCTGGCACTTAAAGGTGGAGGAAGTTGTCTCAGTCTACAGACATAGGGCTGCTTACATAAAGAATGGCCTGCTAGCAGACTGTGAGGAGATATGAGCTGAACTTAAATTGTATTGAATTAGAGCGGCTTAATCCACCTTGAAAGTCAAGTGATGTTAATGAAATTACACGTTTTAATTTATTGCCATATTAACTGTTCTTGTTTTTTATATGGTGTCCTATTTGAAAAGCTGGAAATGGGACTTCTGTCTGTTCTATTTGTCTTTTATTTGCTCACTGTGTTGCACGATTGCCGAATGTGACGCAGAAGAAGTTTGGTTAACACAGGACATATAAACTGGCAACATTAACATAGTTATGTAATGTTTTCCTATTTATAATAATAATCATACATTTTGTTTCTATAACACTCAATAATAATAATAATAATGCCTTACACAGCATGTAAATAAAAGCTC